>NC_087214.1:50447203-50477775 GCF_015104395.2 Macrobrachium nipponense
GTTACAGTATTTGCATTGTAAAAAGTAAAATGCTGTCAATTAAAACATACAGGAAGATATTCAGAGTCAAAAAGGAAAGTTGCTGTTTTTTTTTTTTTTTTTTTTTTTTTTTTGAGGCATAGTGATTTTGTCATTTTATAAAGATACTACGAAGACATGTTCTAAGAACAGCTGTGAAACATCGGAAGGTCACATTTGATATTCACTGATACTAGAAATTACAAAACTGAGAAATGTTGGTACTTTATTCCTCACGATGAAGATTTGTTTTCGTCTGAATTTTTGCCTTCATCTTTTTTTCACAAAACACTCTCTCTCTCTCTACTATCTCGTCTCTCTCTCTCTCTCTCTCTCTCTCTCCTTCTATTCAATTCATCCAATTTCAGAACAAAATATTGTGTTTGACCCTTAAATGATCACCTTTGCTCCAGTACTCCTTTAGAATAGCAGGAAATCTGTTGTCTGTCAAGGAGCCTTGTGAAGATGTTGAGGATTGGTCAGCATTCTTGTGATTTTTACCTTTTTTACTTTACTTATGCGTGTAATGGGAAATTTCGTATAACAGCCTATGCCGATAATTTTAATATATATATATATATATATATATATATATATATATTATTACATATATTTATATATATATATATATATATATATATATATATATATATATATATATATATATATATACATTGCATTATAATGAGGCCGCGATTAAGAGGCAGGGTGAAGTTGTATTTTGATTTGACACAAAATCCTTGACAAGTCAAAAGTCTTGCGAGTGTAAGTACCATTTGACTTCAGGAAGAAACAAAGATATATCTATATACAGCCACATTTGTTTTCTCACATCTGGAAAATGGTGAACAATTATATATACAAATTAGAGAGTTCAATTCATTTGGTTGGAAAGTTACAATGCCTGACATGCGTTAGTAATTACAGTTCTAACAATTTCATATATCAGCTTCTCAAAAATGCGTAAAAGATGGCTTGAATCAGGAATGCTGGATCTGTCTTTGAAGTCTTGAGATTGCTAGGTAGATCTTGTTGATAGTAGTTTTGAAGCGAGGATGCCCTAACAGTCCCAGCGACCGAGCAGGACCTCACAGTAACGCCCGCCCCCTCCCGCCCCACCCCGCCCCACCCCCAGAAAGTAGGCATAGTGAAGCGGGTCACGGTCTGGGACGGACATAGGATGTTTTTAATGTCCGTGGAGACCGAGGTGGTCCTCTCGTCCACCGTCAGCTGGTACGTTGTCTCTCTCCTTTGCAGCTGTGGTGTGGTCTCAAGTAGGCAGGAGAGAGGTGGGGTTTGTATGAATCTATTCTTCGGGGTGCATACTTTGTCCTTTTGAGGTCTTCAGGCACGTGTTCTTTCCTTACTGCATTGTATGTTGTCCTCACAGGCATAATGCTGGGATTAGATGGTTATTCAATATTATTTTCATTTTGTCAGTTTTTCTTTTTTGTTGTTATGAGGTCTAACTTCCTTTTGAAAGAAATCAATTAAATCCAATAGGATGATCACTAGTTTCCAAATGGTTTTATTATGCAGGAGTTGAGGCGCCGCTATAAATCTACGAAACACTTTTATATCCAGAAGAGGAGTCATGGAACATTTGGATCTTATCTTTCTCTCTTTTGACAAAAATAAAAAAAAACATTTAAAGATGTTGTTGGAAATGGAAGACATTATACGATTGGGCCAACCAACGAAAAATGTCCCTATAAAAACAAGTTAACAATGAAAATAACACGCACGCATAAGCTTTCAAGTTTTATTTTGATCTGTATTTCGTATCCTATATTTGAACCAAGACCCATTAAGATTAATATAAGCAAAGTATCCAGTTTTGCGTCTCCCTAATAAGTATAAGTATCGTGCAGCGTAAATCTATGATTTTAATCTCTTGAAAGCAATGTGTGACTATCACGACATAAACACTTTCTATTCGTAAGATTTTTATAGCGAACAGCAACTTTAGTTTAGCATATAATTTATTACGTCTGAAAGTTTGTGAGATTCCTTGTCGTGATAGCTACAGTGAGCATGATAGTGAACGAATAATTATTCAGCTTATGGTTCCTTAATTGTGCAAAAATAGAAACCTCTCATGCACAGTCGATTGCTACTGATGAGACATAATGAGTATTTACAAGTTAGCTATTGTAACGAAACAACTTTAGGGGGTTTATAAAAACATTTCGATTGTGCCTGAATCCATATGAAACTAAAGCTTAATAGTCAAAATTGGAAATATCTTTTTCTTGTGAATTAATATAGGGAAAATGGATCAATATGTTTCATATTACCAATAAGAGGAAGAATTGCAGGATTGGCTTCTGAATAAAACAAATATACAAATGTGATCTCTGGAAATATTATGGAATTCCATGCGAACTGGGATATGTGAAAATCAGTTTTTATATTTATCGATTCCAGGTAAAATTAGAAGCTTATTTTGAAAGGAACTTGCTCCCTGGTAAAGGGACCAGTTTCGTTTTGCGTTTTACTAGACCGATTGAATAAAAAATTGATTCTGTGGCTCGTTTTGAACCTGTCACTTGGCGCTGAATTACGGAAGAGGCGCAGTCACATATGCTCTCTCTCTTCTCTCTCTCTCTCTCTCTCTCTCTCTCTCTCTCTCTCTCCGTAGGTGAAGTAATGCCTGCAGTGCAACTTTTTTGCAGTGCACCTTAGGCAATACTTAAGGGTATTTGCAGCGTCCCTTCACCCCCGAGCTGCGACCTCTTTTAAACCTTCTACTCTTTACTTTACTTCCGTTCAAACTGCCTTTCTACCACCTTACAATCCCACTCTCTCTGATTTATTTTCATCTTGTGACTGCGAGAATTTCCTCCTTGTACATCTTTAAAAAGAGACAAAAAAGGCATATATGAAATGTAGACATAAGATTAGTGTAAGGAGCTGACAGCTACCTTATGCGTCAGAACAGAGGCTTTGGAACCTCTTTAAATAACGCAGGGCAGATGCTTGCAGGTTTCCAAAGACCAGGATTGGAGGGATCCTGGGGCAACCGGGGATGCATAAATGGAGTATTGCTATTGTGCCTCGTTAAGCTCACTCCTTTTGTGTAATGAATGACCACCCCTGCAACCACTTCCCTGTGAGTGAGGGGCTAATCTGCTCTGAAGTTGCAGAGCTTTTGTGCCTTGTTGGAGTCCTAGCCAACTAAAAACCCCAGACGAGCTTCTGTGACATTGATTGTGGAACTTCCTTCACGTGAGGCCTGCTGGTGTGGCCATTTCTTGGGGATTTTCATGGTTGGAGGAGAAGCATTCAGGTCATAAGATTCTGGCTGTTCATGGCTGTTGGAAGTTTAGTGGTTTAAGGGATGCTGCTGTTCACTCCTGGCGAAAAATAATTTGCTTAGGTAAATTGTGTTGCTCAGTTGGGAGCTGCGATACGTTTAGGATCGTCTAACAACAGGGAGACTGTATGTTAGTGTGGCAGCGATAAAAGGTATCCTAGCAATGAACTATGGAAAACTGTCCATGGATAAGCGGATGCAGCAAATGAGTACTCAACCACCCCCCTTTTTTCCTTATCAGCTGGTCACATTAGTAAAAATACTGAATTAGAATCGCAGATAGAAATGACTCAAGAAAAGTTAAAATTAATGTACACATGTGTGAAATGCAGTGTAAATAAGTGGTGCATAGACTACAAAGAGGCATGCGCATCAAAGCTAGGTAGTCTCAGTGTCTGTCTCTCCTGTCAACAAGAACAGGAGATAGTTAAATTGAGGAGGGAAGTAGAAGAATTGGCTAAGGAACTAAAGGATTGACAAAGGACAAACTCGAAGGCAAGAGAAGAGAAGACAGGATGGAAAAGGAAATTGGAGACCTACAAAGAGAAGTTACAAACTTTAAGAAAGAAAAACAGGAATTGAACTACGACATAGTAGAAAACGGAGAGAGTATAGTGGCGATTAGAAAACAACCTAAAATGATAGAGAAACAAGTACTAGACAAGACACAAAGAAAGAAGCTTACAAGGATAAAAATAATGAATTAAAGAGAGCTGTTGGCAGAAGAGTATCAGCAGCCAGAAAACACGACTATCCCCCAAAAGGAATCAACACAACGATTAGATTTGCTGTGCTCTCTGAAACAGAAGAGGAAACTATCTTAATAGAAGTAAGGGGAAAGTTAATTCTTTCCCAGGTGCAGGAGCAAAGAAGATAGCCGAGGCAGTGAAAAAAATCAAGGTAAATAATAGACAAAGTGTAATCATAGTGCACGGAGGAGGAAATTACCTGTTTTTAAAAGATGGAAGAACTGGCCAAACAGAAGGTGTTGTAGCTAACCTGACGAATGTTATAGAGAACATCCGTGAGAAAACTGATAACGGCATTTTTATAGGACTTCTGCTCAGAACCAATGTAACCCACTACTCCCTAAGCAAGGCAATTGAAATCAACGACAGACTGGAGCTAATATGCCAAGGAAAAGGTGTTAGGTTCGTAAACTTTTGGGACCGATTTATAGGGAATAGGTAAGTATATATAAGAGATGGAAACCACTTGAATTTCGAAGGAGGAAAAATAATGGGAAACCTTCTCAACGAAAACCTCATGAAACACCTTAGTGAACTGAACATTCAAGGAGGAAGTCAGTAAGCACCCAGAATCTGGTTAGTAATAGCACTGCAGGCAACAGTGACAGTAAGGGAAACTAATAAAGCCACCAAGGAAAAAAGAGAAGATAGAAAAGTCCCTCAGAGTGGCGCAGTTTAATGCACAATCTATTTGGAACAAAGTAGATCCTTTTCAAAGCACTGGTACCAAATGAGGAATTAGACATAATAGGTATCACATAAACATGGATATAAGAGGCAACAAGAAAGAGACATCGTAGGAGAGTACCAGATAGCTGGATATAAATTGTTCAAAAAAGATAAACTCAATAAAAAAAAGGTGTAGGTGTTATGTTATGTTAAGGACCACCTCAGTCCAATAGAGTGTAAAATTACAACCATGTAAGAAGTGATTGGCATCAACTTAAACAGCCTAGGGAGGAAAATCACTCTAATACTAGTGTACAGACCTCCCCACCAATCACAAATGTCTGATGAGGAGCTGTATGCACTACTAGGACCAGAGATAAACAACAAACTAGGACAAGAGATAAACAACAAATTCTGCATAATAATTCGGAGATTTCAATGCAGCAGTACACTGGGTCACGAGGACCTCCTCATCAAACGTAGAAGCAAAGAGATTTTAGATTTTATAGAAAGTTAATTCCTCTACCAATGGGTTAACAAACCTACCAGAGGAAACAACTTACTAGACATCATCCTATCAACAGAGGATAATCTAGTGTCTGACCTTTAAGTAGGTGCAAATCTAGGCAAAAGCGACCGTAAAATTATCCCATTTCAAATTAATGTTCAACATAAAAAAGAGAAGAAGATATTAATGAGATTATGCTACCATCAACAAGACCTAAAAAACCTGAAGGAGTACGTTAAAAATCTAGAGTACGACGAGAACACAGGCACAATAAACACTGGGAAACCTTTCATGAGGAATACACAGAAAAACGCTCTAGATGTATACCAATAAGGCAAATACTAACAAATGGCAACCCCCAGCCTAAGTGGTTCAACAGAGGAATCAAAAATACAATAAGAGAAAGAGACAGATTGCACAAATCAATGAACCCACACCCAACACCAGTAGAAGCAAGGAGGAGTAAAGAACTATGTAGATTGGTGGACAAATTAGTAAGAAATGCAAAGATAAACGAGGATAAGAGAGTTGCAACAGTCTGTAAAGAAAATCCAAAAGAATTCTTTGCACATGTTAATAGTAGGAAACCAATAAAAAATAGCATAGGTCCCCCAAGGGACAATAGAGGTAACCTGGTGAACTCAGACTTAGAAAAACCATAGTTATTGAATGAGTTTTTTACTAGTGTATTCACAATTGAAGACACAACCTCAATACCGGAGCCTGCTATGAAATATAAAGGGGCAGAACCGTTGGACAAAACATTATTTACAGAAGAGTTCATTAAAAACAAAATAGTCAAACTCAACAAGTTCAAATCTCCTGGTCCGGATGGGATACATCCAAGAGAAATTAAAGAGCTAAAGGATTAGATAGTTCCTCACCTATATAACTCTACAGAAAAAGTGCTGAACAAAGAAAGGCACCAAAAGGATGCAAACTAGGAAATGTGCCCCAGTTTACAAAAAAGGTACAAGAGAAGAGCCTGGAAATTATAGACCAATCTGTCTAACGTCTGTCGTTAGCAAGATTTTTGAGTTCATAATTGCAGATCAAATTGTGGATCACATTGATACAAACATTTTGTTGTTAAACAGTCAACACGGTTTCAGACAAAACAGATCCTGCCTATCAAACCTCTTGGAGTTTTTTCATAACATGCTTGGTATTTACGACAGTAGTAGAGCAATAGATATACTCTACTTAGATTTCCAAAAGATCTTTGGCAAAGTCCCACAAAAGAAACTGATGACTAAAGTTAGAGCTTTAGGAATTGTAGGAGAAACAGCAGACTGGGTCGAAGACTGGCTAACTTATAGAAAACAATCGTAATAATTGGTGAAGAATCGGAATGGGCAAATGTAATAAGTGGAGTTCCCCAGGGTTCTGTCCTTGGCCCTCTCTTGTTTTTGGTTTACATTAATGACATTGATATAGGCTTAACTAGCAGGATAGCCAAATTTGCAGATGACACCAAACTAGGTGTAAATGCAGTGGAAAGTTTAAGAAATGATCTAATGAAAATAGGAGAGTGGTAAAAAAAATAGCAAATGCCCTTTAATGTAGATAAGTGTAAAGTGTTACAAATAGGAACAAACATCCCTCAAGCCAGCTACATGCTGCTTGGGAATGGCATAAGTATTGTAGAACAAGAGGAGGACCTTGGAGTCATTATCACCAAGTACTTAAAATCCACAAAACAGTGCATAAAAGCTGGAAAGAAAGCACAGAAACTAGTGGGATACATAAAGAGGCAGTTCAAATACAGGAATAAGGAAACGGTGTTCAGCTCTACAAATCAATGGCTAGACCCCATCTTGAATATGCAGTACAGTTTTGGTCACCATCATTAAGAAAAGATAAAAATAGATTAGAAGGAGTACAAGCAAGAGCCACAAAATTAATTCCATCCATTAGGCAAATCGGTTACCGAAGTTAACTAAAGAGCCTGAACAGGTATGGCTTAGAAACACGACGATTGCGAGGATAATTAATAGAAACATTTAAAATACTGAAAGGCATAACAAAATTAGACAGTAACCTATTTACATTAAACGAAAACCAGACGAGAAATAATGGATGGAAACTAGAACTGAAGAGATACAACACATTCCATTGTGGGAACTCTTTACATACAAGATATGTGACACATGAAATAAACTGCCATAAGAAGTTGTAAACAGCAACAGTGTGGAAGAGTTTAAAAGAAAGCTAGACAAAATCATTAGGACACCGTGAATGAACAGTAAAACCTGCTCTTACAGATATGTGAGCACACGATGTCTCCTCTGATGGACTAACAAGTCTTTGAGACATCCTAATCCTTGTAACCCCTTGTAACTCCTTTTATCTCTCTCTCTCTCTCTCTCTCTCTCTCTCTCTCTCTCTCTCTCTCTCTCTCTCAAACGTGATTATTGGACTGTGAAACTCGGGCATTGAGTAGCAAACTTACTTGGAAATGAGGCCAAGACTTTCTGTCGTTTAAATTTTGATATAAGTAGATATGACAGGTGTCCCTGCTATTTTTATTTTTAGGAGAATATTATATACAGTGAAAAGGACATTTGCCAGTTTCAGTTTAATGGGCTGACTTAACCTGAAAGATGGTAAAATGAGCACCTAAGACGATAAACCTGATCAGGGTTGATGAATAATTTTACATGGTAGAAGAAAAAGAATGCTAATGATAATAAATTAAATGAATAATGAAAAAAGTAATTGCAAGAACTCTAAAGATGGTACGTGATTCGAGCAGATCTGCTATTTCCACGTGGTAACCGGGAAAGAACATCACACGAATCTATAGCATGTTCACAAGGTTAAAGAAAACTTGGAATATTACATCAGTTTCATTTGTTAATGAAGATTAGTGAATGAAACACCTTCTTTTCCCCGAAAGAGAAAAAATGTTTGGGTAAGTCAAAACAACAAACACTTCCAAAAGACCAAAAAGGGACGGAATAAAAATAGCCCAGTCATTCAGGGGGTCCCAGAGTTGAAATAAAATCAACACGAGTTTCATAAGTTGAGCAGAAAAAGCTTCTCGCAACTATATGAACACTTTCTTCATGACGTCTTCCAGACAGACCAAGTGAATCTAACTTTATTAAAGCCTGAGCAACAGCTGTCTCTGCAACAGCTGTCTCGAGTGAGAGAGAGAGAGAGAGAGAGAGAGAGAGAGAGAGAGTCATGGTAATCGCTCTATAGCAAGGAATTATATATTAAAGGAAATGAAAATGCATTTTCTCCAAGTAGGTCTGCAGCAAAGAGGCATTCGCGCACGTGTTTGAGGCGCCTGTTCTCATGATTGTTCTAGAATCGTCAGGTGGGATATGGAACTCAACAGGCGCCGACGTGTCGATAGGAACGCCACGATTTATGATGCAACATTTCGTCGAGATCCTTCTAAAACGTTCCTGTTGTCTCGGGAGTTTGTGACGTTCGCTGGCAGGCCCCGCCCCCAGATCGCCGTATATATACGACTGACGAAGTAGGAGAGATCAGATCTGCAGAGATCATCAGTGAGAGATAATCAGAGTGAGATAAAAGAAGAAGGAAGAGACAAAGGATAAGAGAGGAAGAAGGCGCACGAGAGTTTGATCAGAATCTGGTCAAGTCGTGCAGTTAGAGAGAGAATGACAGAGGTATTCCGACGTGGAGCAAGCCTTCAGAGAAGAAACGTCCTACAAAGTGGCTTTGAGGAGTAACCTGCCCTTCGAGTAGCGAGAATAGACCTTGCTTTCTGCAGTACAGAGTCAAGAAGACGTCTGAAGTCCTAAAGCTCTTCTTTGTGAAGCCATTGCTTCGAGCATTGATTTTCGACAGCTGAAAAAACTGGCCAGCAAGTATTTCATTACCTCACTGTTTCCCCAGTTCACGCGTAGTAAGATTTTACTTTTGTTAAGTAAAAAGAGGAAACCATTTTGCATTTATCTTCGTTAGTAAGCTTGTAAATAAACCTTTGTTCTGTTTGTGTTTCTTTGTTTATTCGTATCCCAAGTTTCAACTGTTGGTGTTGAATCTTTTCTGTTTATTATAATATAATATCGAACCTGTAGCGGACCTCTGGGGTCCGTGACAGAGAGCACATCTCACGAATGAGTTGATGATTCCGATTTCGAAGATCAGTCTTCCGAGCTGACATTCTTGTCTATGAAATTGAGGCTGTCAAGGAGGGAGATGGAACACTCTCAGTGACTAAGCGCTCATGACTGAAAGAGGGAGGTCGTTGGAGCAGTTGTACAGTAATATAGAGAGACTCAGAAAATAAAGATGAAGTATAAGGATCTAAGGGTGGAATTGGGAGAAAGTCCCACGCTTGCAATAAGGAGAAAAAGTGAGAGGAGCTGGACAGCATGCTTGAATAAAGAAAATAGGCTTCATTATTAGAGGGTTACGAAAAAACTATATTGATTACTGATTTGTATTTTGTTACAAGGCGTAATTACCGCCCATGCTAAGATATCTGTAACGATTATTCAGCTTAATTTTTTTCCTTATTCCTTTTGAACTTTCCAAACCTCTCTCTTCACTGTCTATAACCTGCAAGTTGGGATCTCCACCATTTATAAGTGGATCTATATACCAGGTCTGCAAAGCTCTTTGTCAGTTGTCGTTAAGTATCGATTTCTGTTTTTCCTGAGTATCGTCAATCATTTCTATTTGCTTCTCTTTAATTCACTTCTAGTTTTCAGTCAACTTTCATAATCAAAACATTCTTACACTTTCTGAGGTTTACTAATGAATGTTTGGTCTTTGTGATTATGCTTCGCCTCTATATCTCTGTCCCTGATACAGAACCATTCCCTCATTCAGATATACCTTACACACCCCAGGCAGCCGCTCAAAGGCCTAACCACCACCGCCTTCCTTCAGCATCTGTGCTGCTTCAACCTTGTAATTGCCCTCCTTACACAATTAACAATGGATTTCACAAACTTTCTAAAATACATTGATCCTTTACCTCTTGTGGTATTCATACTGACTATTCTTTCTTCCTTTTCAGTCAACAACTAATGGAAACACTAGTTTTCTTTTTGGTGAATATTGAATACAGTGAGAAGGGCATTTTCCAGTTTCAGTTAAGTAGGCTGGGTTAATCTGACAAGAAGGTAGAATGACACCTACGACTACAAACTGGAATAAGGGAGAGGGGTGTCACTTTACAAGGTGGAACGAAATGAATGTTAATGATCATGAATTAAATGAATAATGTAAAAGTAATTGCAAGAGCTCTAAAGATGGCACGTGATTCCAGCACATTTGTACGTTCCAGGATGTAACGTAGAAAGAAAGTTGCATAAACTGGCATGCTGACAAGGTTAAAAAGAACTTGGAAATTATACTATACATCTGCTAACTAAGGAAAGTGAATGAACGCCTTCTTTCCTCCGAAAGATTAAAAGAGGTTAGGTAAGTCATTACAACAGCACTTCCAAACGACCAAAAGTGTCCAGAAAGAAATCCCTGTCATTTAATGAGTCCCAGAGTTGAAATAAAATCAGCACGAGGAAGCAAAACCCCACGCAAGTATATTACCACTTTCTTCATGACGTCTTCCAGACATACTGAGTGAATCTAACTTTATTAAAGCCCGAGCACCGCGTCTCTGCAACAGCGAGAGAGAGAGAGAGAGAGAGAGAGAGAGAGAGAGATAACGACTTAGGTTCTTCGGACTACTTTGGTTTGATGCTATGAGTTGATTGATAGATGCATAAATGTTTATCTCTGTTTAATTAAGAGATGCTTATCATGCCACTACATTTCAGAAAATTAAGCGAGCAATTTAAAATTAGCAAGATATTACATGATAAACGAAATAACATTTTTCCTTTGGCTCAATTTTTGTTTGGAGAATGTAAGTCTACGTTTCTTCTCTTAGCAGAGGTGGGGAACGTTTAAGAATAACGCGAGGTAAAGATAATTGCATGTTGGCTTTCTACTTACCCTCAGAAATTATTTCAGTGCAATTTAAGTTTCATTCCCTTTTTGGCCCTGTTGCTAAAACGAGGATAAACGGGAACACGGAACCTTAGAAACAATGGTACGGATTACAGAGTCAAAGGGAAGGATTAACAAGACGGCATCCATTACTGAAGGAAGATCAACTCAAAGCTAATCTAGTTAAGAGCGAAAATCTCTCAATTACCAGAAAAAACATGAGATGTCTTTGTAAGACTTCCTCCTAATCACCAGTGGTTTTTATTCGTTGCTTTGATGCGAAAAATTGATGTTATTGTTTGAATTTTGAAAGAACTGTCTGGTTTTCGTATGAAATATGTATTTCGTATCAAAGGATATATTGTCAGTCAAGGAAAATGCTACGATTTACGTTTTTTCTTTAAAGAACCATACGGCTTTCCAACGCCCTCACAACGTCACTGTGTATAAATATTTATACTTCTATTATTAGGCTTCAATAAGATGGGATGGCTTAGATTCCAGACTCTGGGATCTAAATTATCCCATCTTACTGAAGCCCATTCCGAAGTTACTAGGTGCCCAAAAAAAATTCTACTTCGGACCTGGAAAAAACTTAAATTTTCTAAATTTATTTTCATCCCATGACGCAACTACAATGATATCATCTAAATGTACAAAAAACTCACAATGCTAATTATAGAGGCTAAAAAACGCGTATCATTACTCGTGAAAATGAGCTGTAAGATATTCAACCTGAAGGGAAGGAAATTATATTCATATAGCCGATTGCTATAAAGGCCGTTTTCTCTTTACTTTCATCATCAGGGCAAGCCTTGAGATCCAATGTGGCGAAAAACTTACTCTCCTTACTTTAAGTAAAAGCACTTCGATCGAGGGCAATGGATAGCATTATCCTTGGTAATGGCATTAGTCCGTATATTACTTAACTAAAATTATTATTATTTTATTTCATTTTATTATTTATTTATTTATTTTTTTATTTTTTATTTATTCATTTGATTTACTTCCCATTTTTTTTTTTATTATTTTTCTTTCTCTCTTTACCTAACCCGGGGCATTGACCAGTGATCTTAAATGGACTCGTATCATAGTACTTGAAAAAGAATAACAATCTGGTTTAACTAATACGAGAATCTCAAAGAGGTCAACACCCAGGTAACTACTACTAATAACAATAAATTTAACATCTAAACACTAGTTGGTGTTCTCTGACAACCACTTTGGCTATTGAGGAGAGGCTCTAGGGGGGCGGGTTTGGTCTCCTACCCTCAAGGTGGAGGACTTGAAAACCGACAATAAAATGAACAAAAATAAAAGAAAATCCATCTACAGTTTTCCGCAAAACATTAAGCAAGCAATATCAGTGAATGGTTAATATTCATTGACTCTAATAAGAACAATTCGTAATTAAATTACTCAAACTGCAATCACAGATAAATCACAAAAGGGTTCAGTTACCACAAATCTGATTAAAAAAAAAAAAGAAATCGACATATCACTAGTTGATTGTTTACGTTATTCCTGATAAAACAAAATTCTCAGACAAATTACTTGAATAACTTAAAAATTCGAATCAAAAGGACATATTTCTAATAACACAGAACAGACAATAAACTAATCACAAAGCCTTTTGATAATATACTAAAAAAAAACAGTTTAAAACTACAGTGAATAAACAAAACCAAAGAAACTTGTTTCATTGCGGGTTGCCCACATTTTCATACCCATACTGTTTAAATTCTTCACAAAGACCCCCACTGACAATTATTCACGCTGGTCAGTAATTCTCTCCGGGTCGTGTCCCTTGTGACAAGGAAGGATCCCAGCTGACCCTCCTTCCTCTCTCCACGTCGCCGTCCCCTTCCTCTTGAGGGGAGGGGAGGAGTGTCTTGCTACACTCCCTTGCTGTCGTCAGCCGCATCCGACGGCTGTCAGCTTTTCTTACTTCTAACAGCTTGGTCTATACCAGACGAAGCTTACAGCTCACACTCCCCATTCATCCTGAAGGTGAATACGTCTCCTCAACGGCTAGAGGGGCTAGGGGAAGGAGAAAGTTGCCCATCTCCTTCCGACCCATTCCCGCTCTTGAGGGGGGTGTACTGTCCTTGTAGGGGGAGTCCCCTACTCCGACAGTCTCACTCTGCTACTCTTCGGGGGGGAGACTGGTATCCCTCCCGCTGCCAACAGGGTTTCCCCCTCCCCTGTTCTCTTGGGCGCACACAGCTGACTCCAGCACTCTTCTTTCCCTTGGCGGGAAAGACTTTTGGCGGCGCGCGTTCTTGCCGGCCACCATCTTTGGTCCGTTTCTTAGCATCGCCGATGTTCGCGAAGGCACTGCTGATCACTGTGCTGACGATCACCTCCTTCCACTTGCTATCATAACCAGCGTCTGGCGCTGGTCTTTATTTGGGGAGTGCAAATCTTCACTCCAATTATACGACACTCGTCCTTTCTGTCTTTCCCTCGCTTATACACTGCATACAGTTTTCTAGTCTGTTGGCCGTTTATGCACAGCTCGTGTGTGCGTTGTATTTGCCCGTTTCACGATTTCTCACGCTCGGTATTGCAATATCGCACGCCGACTTTTCTTCGCTATCTACCGCTCGTTACTTAGACATTTAGTTACGTGAAGGCAAGCTCGAATTTGCTTAAACGTATCACTTCAACGTCGGCCTTTTGTGTTGTTCATTTGTGGGACCGCTCCGTCGTGTATTTTCCGATCATAAAGACACTGAACAATTTTTGTCACCGAATCCGCGCCTCGAAAGACCCACAGATCGCTATATTTACTGTTAATTAGCGCTTCGCAGCGGACTCCAACACACCTGACACCAAAAAATTATGACCCCGACCTGGGTCGCGTGGGATTCTTAAGTTACTGTGGGTCATGCAGAAATCAAACGCTCAGTGATTAATTTAACACCGTCTTATATTCTAATGAATTTACACAAGGGCCGAGTGAAATGAACTTAATATCTATAGTACCGGCAGGGATTGAGACCGAGCGGAAACCGGCAGAGGGCACGAGGGGAAAGTGCGTCTTTCCCTTCTCTTGACCGACGCTTAACTAACTGACCCTCAAGGAGACGGCTTGGCTTCCTCCTCTCCTCAATACCCCCAGAAACCCCCGATATATTGCTTCTAGGCCATGATTGGGTCTGGCCACCTGTCCTTAGGTCTATTGACCAATGGGTGCCAATATAGGTGACGCTAAAGAACCAACGAACTTTTGGGGGGGAGGGGGGGATGTTTGGGGGGATGTGACGCTTTCTTTCATCTGAGAGGAGAATGACCGTTAACGACCTCATGGCGTCTTTGTAAGGTGTTCCGATATTCTAGGGAAGTTGTTTATAAGCCCTCTAGAATGGCTTATATATATATATATACATACTATATATATATATATATATATATATATATATATATATATATATAATAATGCTTATATGCCACATACACTTTTACATGCATTGAGCAATTTCGACCACATTTGGTATACATATAACTTAGCATAAGAGAAAGAATACTGTAGGGGTAAAACATCACTGGCACCAAAAGGGAGTGGGAAACAGGTGAAAATGAAAATAACTGAAAAGACAGATATTAGTTTCTAATCCATACTTTTTGAGTTTGCTGAGATGAATAGTGACACTCCTACTGCCATTCAAGTCCAATTTCAGCCCCAATAGGAAGGTGGGGTGAGAAGGGAGTGGGAAAGGAAGGACATATAAAAATAACAACTACAGATATTACTGTCTAATCCATAGCTTTTGAGGATTATGTGATGGATAATGACACTTCTGATGCCCTTTAATTCTAAGTTCAGCACCAGTAGAAAGAGGTGGTGTCTAATTTATAGTTTTCAAGGTCGCTGAGATGAATATTGACAATTTCAATGTCCTTTTAAGTCCAAGTTTAGCCCCGATAGAAAAGGGGGTGGGAAGATGGTGACATCTAAGAAATAACCGAAAACTACAGATATTACTGCCTAAGGCATAGCTTTTGAGGTTGCAGAGATGAATAGTGACATTCCCGATGCCCTTTAAGTCCAGGTTCAGCCTTGAGAGGTATAGGGGTGAGAAGGGGTAAAAAATAATATGTAAAATACGATGATTATTAGCGTCTAAGCCATAGTTTTTGATATCACTGGGATGAACAGATAATCTCCCGGTACCTTTCTAGTCCAAGTTCAGCCCCAATAAGAATAAGAGTGAGAAGTGGTGAAATATAAAACGTAAAAAATGCTGGGCAATGTAACTGAAACAACTGTTATAACAATAGAGAGAGAGAGAGAGAATCCATTGGTCTCTCTCTCTCTCTCTCTCTCTCATTACCGTGATTCATAGACATTCATCGAGCTACAAATGTCCTATAATATCCAATTCGCTCTACCTCGGAATTAACATATTTTCATATATGTTAACCAAAGGGGAATTTTTTAGTCGATAAGAAATTTGTCGGCTCACGGGCGCGAACCATCGAACCAACAAATTCAGGACGCCTAATAAGAAAGATGGCGATGATACAGAATCCGATTTCAGGAAATACCACTTTTAGTTAGGTGCACGACATCCGGTTCACACTGAGGCTTAATGGAGTAGAGAGAGAGAACATTCAGCTTTATTTCCTTTATATAGCGCTGGTTTCGTTGCTGGAATTAGGCCACTGTTCCATGGCAACGTAAAAAAACACCATACAAACAAACAATAGGCAGATGACCAGAACCCTTAGCTGAGGTTATAAAGTTAATTGATATTGATGGTTCATCAGAAGAAGGCAGGTTAGTTATTGAATAATTCATAGAGTAAACATAGTAATAAATGTTACAAATCAAAGTGAAAGAAAAATCGAAAAACTGTTGCTAAATGAACAGTATTTATCAATAACCACTCTGCGGTAAATCTCTTTTCATGAGTCACTTATGCTCCTTATTGTTCTCTTAATGGCAGGTTCATATGTTGCTAACTGTAGAGACCTTTATGAACCATTTTCACAGTTGGCACCAATTATAAGTTTTTTTTATCATTTTTTCTTAAGACGAATGTTTCCATGTACGTTTGGTTCAAGGAATGAAAACGACTTTTTTGATTAATCTAACCTCAATGCCATCTTAGCTTCTCGATTTCTTTCCACATTTTGGATACGCCTGTCACTAGAATCCCTAAGATACAAATTGAAGAATATAAAGTAATTCTGACGCCCTTGGCAGGATTCGAACCCGTATCCGGAGTATCAGGAGGTTACCTTGCCCACCTGACCACCAAGTAGGTAATGTTTATCTCGTTCTGGTTCTCCAAATGTGGGTTCGAATGCTGCTTCTGAAGTTAGAATGACTTCACATTCTTCCATTTGGATCCTAAATTTCGTAACAATAAGTGTTTCGTAAAAGTGTGAAGAAATCGAAAAGTTGAGACTGCATTGTGGTCATTATAATTTCTTTTTCGCTCTCTTAATGAAACTTTAGAGTTTATGGATATATATTACCTAAGAACCCAAGACCAAATTGTTAGTAACATACGAAACGTTGCCTAGATTTTGTTTTATTTAGGATGATATTAAAGCAGTTATCTACCCCGAGTCTTCTCAGAGCCTAACTAGGCTAATCAAAGGAACAACTGAGGCCTGAGAAGAGAAACGAGGAAGAAACTAGTTCAGGTCAGCTTTGTTGCTTCTTTCGCTCTCCATTCCAGGCTTCTTCCAGAAGCTCTGCTCTTCCTTTCAGCTGGATGAGTCCAGATCTCAGGTTCTCTCGTTTGATTCCTGCAGTTACAATGACCCCGTCAGGATGATCTGACAGAGCATCAGACGCAGCAGCTCTCGTAGATATTGACTTGCCCTGAGAGAGTTGCCTGAAGACCACTTTGATATCAGGAATCTGGGCACTTTTTTCAAAACCTCCTCGTCAGAAAAGTACCTTGTTATTCACTAGATAGATTCCTTTGTTGTTTATGAGCGAAAAAAAGGTTGACATTTCTTGTATGCAGGTTTTATGCCTCTTTCTGATGTGGTTATATGATTAAGATTTCTCTTTATAAGATCATTTTCAGTTTGGCATTGAAATTTCACAATTCTGTGTTAAACCATCATTTTCGTGTCTGCCTTTTTCCCCAAAAACACTTATCTGAAATTCTTATCAGTACTCGCGGTGCCTTGTCAATTTGCTGAATTCGGGTGCATCTGCATTATGAAGCGATAAAAAGCCTTTGTTAAAATTGAAAACAAATTTGTGTAGATATCTGAAATTCTGAAGGTGGTACCTAATGCCATACCAGAGGGTGCAGGTAAACTTCGGTACGTAGTATTAATTCGAATTAACTTGATCCATATGATGTTAAGTAAGATCATAAGACTGTTAGCATCACTGGTCTACGCTTTCACTCATTCATCATAAATATGGGATCATAAATATATTCTTTTCTTCCCTTGGCCTTTGTATAGCCTGCCGTAATAATTATTAATGTCAGTATTTTCAAATATTTCACTATCTTTATTTTTTGCGCTCTTTACTGGGGCAGGAACCTTTAATTACAATGATTTGACACTTCTTGGAATATTCATGCCTTAATAATTAATCAGTCTTCAACAATGGTCCTCTAATTAATTAACCTAGAAAAGAGAGAGAGAGAGAAAAAAAAAGGATTACGATTGATGTAAATTAACAAATCTCTTCCAATTCCTCAAAAGAGAGGCACTTTTCTTAGTCATTTCATAAGTAAGATCCGCTCTTTGTCAAATCTTTTCACAATGAGAAGTCCTGATGATGCTCGAGAGTCACTTTGGGAAGTTCTTTAAGACACGGAGATAAAAACTTTTAGGACTTAATGAATCTTTGTTTCTCAATTATGAGCTTGTCTTGTCTTTGTGACGTCGAAAATCTCTCTCTCTCTCTCTCTCTCTCTCTCTCTGCTACTTTGCTGTTTATTTGTCTATTATATATATATATATATATATATATATATATATATATATAGTATATATCTAGGTATATATATATATATATATGAGCGTGTGTGTGTGTGTGTATATGTGTGTGCGTGCGTGTGTGTGTTTGTGTGTGTGATACTTATTATATTTTCACTTCGTAACACTTGGCAGCTCTTTGCTATTTCTTACCGTTCACCCAAATGGGATTTTATTTTATTTCCAATAATTCCGTCAGTCTGGCATTTCGTCTAACGGATGCTGCATAAGTTTTGATGTTGATAATTAAGAATTCTCTTTAATGTGCAGCTTATTAAGACTATTCACCTGGAGTTTAAGATTTTAATTATTGAATGTTACATTCAAGCATCAATAACCTTTGAATACTTCCCTTGTAATGTGTTGAAAGTATGAACAAGACTAATTTATATTTATTCTGTTTTTGCATTCTATATATCAGAAAAAGTCTACTTTTGTGTTGTGGGATTCTTGTAAAGTTCACAGAGGCTGTAACTCGATGAAAATTCTCTTTGTAATTTGTGATGTAAAATTTGTAAAGAATCAAAAGATTTAATTGAAGCGAATCTCATATCATCACTGATTCCGACCATTTATTGTTTTTTTGAAGGACTTATTTTTTTAGGGTCTTAGGCTATGTTGTCTAAATTGTAATCTGAAAGAAAAGAATAGTTTTCATAGAGTGCAGTTTCAAATCTTACCATTACCATGAACTATAATTGTATGGAAAATCTTTCTCTGGGATTACCGCATGATTAGGTCTTCATTAGGTAATTAAGGATGGTCGAAGTAAATCTATTTATTACACATTAAAAAAAAAATTCATCGCTGTTTTGGTAATGAGTCGAATCATAGATGAATCGGTGGGCAAATTACGAACTGGGTAAAGTGGTTATAATTCCTTATGGAATCGAAGCTGGCAATGGACATTTTTCTTCTCTGTTTACTTATACCGAGGTTGTTTGTTGAAGTGAGTACTTTTCTAACTACACCCTGGACGTTAATAGAGTGTAGTTGAGCATCGTTGTGTCTGCTCAGTTTCTGGATAGGTAACCGTCAAGAGAAGTGAAGAGAGAGAACGCATACAGCTTTCACGACAGATTTTCTCCTAATGTAGTTGAGCAAATGAGAAGTTCTTTTCGTTGGTACCCAAACGTGGAGTTTATTGCCTGTAGACTACCCCCTTTTTTATTCAGGGGATGAAGTATATTAGATACACTTCGTATCATATGTACTAAGATTCATTCTAAGGTTTTGTATCTCTTACACAGAGATAAATTCTTATGCATCTATCAACTCATAAGATCACACCAAAGTACCCCGAGGAACCTAATTCATTCTCTCTCTCTCTCTCTCTCTCTCTCTCTCTCTCTCTCTCTCTCTCTCTCTCTCTCTCTCTCTCTCTTTTGTTTTTTTGCTGCTTTCCTTCAGAACTTTTAACATTTTTCATAATTGATGAAAGGCGCTTTCTTCAAGGTATGAATTTTCGTCATAAGATTAAAGATTGGTATTCCTTTGGGATTTCCGCATTTTAGTCAGGAAGTGAGAGGGATAGAAAATACTATTTCATTGGTCTTAATTTTGAGTTATTCAAGTGTTTCTCTTTTTGAACACGTTCCTGAAAATCTTATGTGAGAGAGAGAGAGAGAGAGAGAGAGAGAGAGGAACTGCAATATCTTTTAATCCTTCTCACGCTGAGGATTTTTGTAGCATAAATCCCACACAGAAACGCCCAGACGTTCCAGAATTTAAAAACGTTTAAGCGCCTCATTACTTTTACTCTTTTCCAGATATCTTTCAGGCGCCTTCTTACAAGAAATGGCCATTAAACGCTTTTTGGAGGTTCTTTACTCCGACTTGCCACGAATATAAATTTTTTCAGGCATACACAGCTTTGCATAGCGGTGTTGAAGTTTGATAAGTAAAAGAGGTGGATTCACTTCATTTCAGTGTTTTATCGTCTTATGGTAAATGTTGTATAAGCGATAAAACATCGACAGTGCATTTCAGATGAATTTCTCCCAGTGGAAGGGTTACATTTGTTTTGATAAGTTTATGTCTACATAAAACGGTTGCAGGAAATATTCTTGAAGTCTTTGAATACTCTGACAAATTGATTGTACAGTATTATACAGTTGATATCTGTCAGGTTAATTCTATTTCTGTTTAATACTCAGTTTTAGCATTATGATATAACTAGTAGACTCACAGCATCAAAAAATAACGGTAACATTAGAGACGGTTGAGACGGTCAATCTCGAACCCGTGACGGTCACAACGTCACTTATCCCTGACCAAGTTACCATCATTCTGCACAATTTATCCAGAGGTCTTGGTGAAAATACTGGACGTGGACTGGAAAGCAGGAGATCATAAAAACTAGGGGTTTACTGCTTAGAGACCATCGTTGAAACCAAGGAAAAATCATATAGATACTTATGATATTTAATATGGTATGCTTTTCAATCCCCCTCATTCACTACCGTTGTTTTAAAGATCACATTAAAGGCAAAGTTATTTCTGTCAATGGCGTGGTGACTAATTGCTGTAATATTCTAAGTTTATTACTGGATAATTACATTCAAGAATACTTCTGATAAGAATATAGAGCTAAGCGCAAGCAAGAAAAAAAGACAATTTGAGTAATTAATTTCATCGAAATATTTCATGTTTGAATTTTGCGATTTATTTTTTTTGCTGAGAAAGTGTTGTATTTCGTGAAGAGGTCTTTCTCTTCTTTTCTTTTCTTTTCTTTTTCTCGTCTTTTGAAAATGGAAACTTGATTATTCAGGAGACGGATAAAAACTTCCGGGTGAATGGCAGATAATTCAAACTTAGCTTGTAGTGGAATAGGTAACATTCAGCAGTAGATTTTCAACTTCACTCCATTCGTGTCTTGTTTGGGAACACGGAAGCTGCGTCCTAGGTGAACTGATCATGAAACTGCGAAGATGAAAGGCACCAGAACATCTTTTTCTCTCCTTCTCAAAGTAAACGTCAGACAGAGCCAAAGCTTTGGCTTTGGTATTCGTCCATTCTTAGGACTCGTTTAAAACAAGTCATAGGATTGGACGAATACCAACGCTTATAGAATACAAACAAACTAATTAAGTCACTTAAATAGTTATATTAAGTCCAATTTGGATTTTATTCCTTACGCTGTTAAACTACGTCTGTTGAATAGAGGAAATACATTCAGTGAAAAGTTTCTTGGCTAAATGTCGTTTTGACAGAATAGCTGAGAATCTTGTCTCTCGACTAAACAGAGGCATGTGTCCATAGAGTGAATATTTAGCAGAGTTGATGAATAAAGAGGATAGAAGGGAAGCCAATCTGAATTATACAAGAGGGGAAGGAATTCGTGTATTTGAGAAAGTGTGTGAATTTCACTGTTATGTGTATAAGGAGACCAGTACAAGGTTTAATCATAGGAAGACGTTACTAGTTGACGGGATTTCAGGTAATGTGCCAAAGGAAGGTGATGGTGATTGTATATGTGAGAGGGTAACTCGGAGGTGTAAGGTATATCAGGTTGAGGGAATAATTCTGAAGCAGTGAATATAAAATGAATAATTGGTCCGTTGTACTAAGGGAAGGTGACAAAGCCGAATGAATGAATCGGAGAAACAAAACTGATTAGTAAACCAGGGAGAGTGAAAGACTGTTCTGATTATGGAAGTTAGACCAAACACTGGAAATGAATTAATAAAATAGATATAGAAATGAATGCTTAACAATAGCCAATATAGAACTTCACAGAACTGGTAAATAGGTTTGAAAATAATTAGAGGAAATACCTACTCGCAGGGTGAATAGTTACGATGGAGACGTAAAAAGTGTGAAAGGAAATTAGGTTGAAAAATGGCTAGAATTATTTTTGTGTGGACGGTGCTTTCGCCTTGATGACAAAATACAAAACAGAAACCATTGCAAAGCTTTTACTGTAACAGTTGTTGTTCCCTTTCCCTATCTCGATGAAGCCTTCGACTTGTCATCCATTCCCGCACCCATCCTTCAGTCTTGCTGTTCAGCATCTCTAACTGTTACTGCCAGATCCTTGAAAGTCATCTCCTCCATTTTCTGGATCTCTTTTCCATGCTGTCCAACCACTCCAACTTCCTCGTTTCACTTTATTCGGCGCTGAATGGCCTCAAGTTCCCCAGTGCTTGTCTTGACAGCCCAAATTTCATGAACCATAACGTCACCTGTGAGGGAAGGTTTAGGAAGCTACACACTGTGCTTTCAGTCATTGCTGCTCTGCACATCTGCCTTACAGAGGAAAATTCTCGACCTGTGAGATGGTTTCGTCTAATAATAGGGACTAGATTCATTTGTAGCAAACTTCGTACAGTTTCTTTCAAAATGATGTACAATATTGTGCTCCCATTGTCATGAAAAATGAACGACAAAGTAAACCAAAGTTATATCCAGATAACTGCCTTATGTTCTAAGAAAGATGAAGTTTTAAACTTGGGGTTTTGGTTTTTAGAAAGCCAATTACAACTTTCTCTTCGTTTTCTCCAGACCAGGAAAGCAGTTTGGTCTTTGATGCACTTTCCCCAGCACTCCTCTTTCCACTGGATTTCACAGACTACTAATGATGTCTATTATCGCTGCTGATGGCTGTTAATTGTCTTTGACAGGTGTCCTGCGTGAGATATAGCGGAACAGTTGATTCTAAATTACCTTTGATGCCGGAAACAAAGCCTCGAGTCACAGTACAGCAATTGTAGGACGATTGCAAAGACTGGGGGATATTTTAGCTCGAATAGCAGCATATTGAAAAGCAATATTTGTCTAGTAAAATTTATGTAAGAAATTGCAGAAATAGATAAGTGGAAAGCGTAAAACTTAATTATTTAGTGATATCATAAATGAAACGCAAACGGGAAGTATTTTTATATCATTTTTTTAAATTTAAAACTTTTCTTTTGTTTCATCCAACGTTTTTTATTACAAAATTTGTTACTTTAAAGTGAAACTATACTTTGTATCTGTACAAAGTATTAAATTTTAAACATACATTTAAGGAAACACTAGCACATGGTATTGTATTTTGAATATTTATTTAATCACTGCTTAAACTTTCACTTTTATTGTCACAGTACATATGTCCTTATGTTCTTTGTATCCAAAACAACGCCCTTAATCTGTTAATCCCTAGACTAACCAGTACCCATACCTCAAGGTCATACTTCCCACACGATGAAATAAATAGGCCGAAAGGCCAGATTGTAAGTCAGTAATCGCTTGATAATGCCATAAGGCGTAACAGCTGTCGCGACAAAATTCAATAAATGGAAGGAGGATGTCTGCGTATTATTCACCAGAAATTGACGAACGAGAATCGGAGAATACTTCGTCGGTATGAAGATACCTGCAAGAAACTTATTGATGCCACTAAAGCAATTGCTTTTAACGAAAATTATATACATATATATATATATATATATATATATATATATATATATCCTTATATATATATTATATATATATATATATATATATATATATATATACTTATCTATATATATTATATATATATATATATATATATATCTTATATATATATATTATTAATATTATATTAATATATATAATATGTGTGTGTGTGTTATTTCTAATAAGTAAGACATCTAAAAATGGTATACAATTATTTTCTTCATATTCTATTGTGAATTTTATGGATGGTACAAGATTATTAATTGTATGCAAGAAATCAGGAATATTTACATTTTCATTTACAATATCAAAACAATCATCTAAGTATCTAACCCAAAACAAAGTCATTATTTACTAAGCGATTACGAGTGGACAGTGAATCTCCTTTCAAGGAATTGAATATTTTCAAGAAACTGAGAACTGACAGATTTAATTTCCTGAACAGGATTCCCCTGAATTGGAGAACAGTGCTACTGAACCAAATCTATAATAACCTTAGACTCAATCTAAGCAAACAAGTGCATCACTTGGACCACAAATTAAAAATCCTCATTGAGATAAGTGACTGGAATAACGTCAAAGAACAAAGAAAATTGTGTTCTACATCTTTCAAGCAAAGAACTGAACCAGAATCTTAAAGTGCTAATAGAAGTTCTTTTCTGGGATTTGGTTAAGTCGTTCTAAAATACTTTCGAGGTTACATGTTTAAAAGAGGAGATTTGATTTTTACATTATTATGTGATGTGGCATAATTATATAAGACGATGGAGTTGCGATTTCAAATCTGAAGTCACCATCGCCCGTAAGTGCCACAAATATAATATGTTAAAAGTGTGGCATGTTGACAGAATGGATTGGCTACAAATAAAAAGTTCTTTTAACTTGAAATGGAATATTAGTTGTTTTCTGCCTTTGTTTATGTCCTGGAACGCTCTTCCCAAGTGTGGCGTTTCGAAAAATTTCGTTGAGGAACCAAGTCAGGTGGATGTGCATTTTGTTGAACAACTCGAACTTCCTTTGATGCCTGTGTGCAGTTCACTATCCACTGGTTCAAGGTTTCAAGATTTGACCAAAATAACTTCCTAGCGGCTCTAAATCATCTATCATTTGACAGAGAACACAGTGGCTGTTGATGAATTACTTTGTGAAATATTTGTGCCCCAGGATTCTTTAATTATTCACCATTATCACTAATTACACTAACAATTAATATTACTCATCACTAATGAAGTGATCTGAGGAGATTTTCGTATGTCTTGACGGCCGAAAATGACATCTGTTTATCCTGGAAATCCACAACTCTCTCCTTCTTTCATTAATCTCTAGAGTTTTATCTCTTTCTCTTATCACAACAGCGGGGACTGAGTAATACGATTTGCCGTCTCTGTTTGACCTATTGTGTCACACAAACACACTGCAAGTGTTCACCATATTTAAAGGATTAATAGGTGCAATATCATTGCAAATTTCCGAAAAATCTCTCTGATCATGATTGCCTGCGTCGCTTTTGCTCAACACAGCTGCCCTGCAACATGGCCGACTTCCGTGTTCACACCTGGGCCTCAATCTGGATCGAAAACTATCTTTTAGGGGTAATGGGAAACGTTTCAGAACGTTTGTGGATTAAACGTTTCAAAAAGAATATTTATTTCCCATTGGTCCATAAACGTTCATCGTGGTTAGCCTCATGTTTCGCATATCATATAAAAAAGACAAACGTTGCTGTTCGGTGATTTCCCTCGCAAAATTGTTTTTTATCTAATGTTTGTAATGCGATTACTATTTTTAGGGAGATCATTGAATAAAAAAATTTAGCGCTTGATTACCGTACTTCCTAAGAGCAGACTATTAATTATTAATATTAGTTAACACGAAGACAGACAGACAGATAGATATTCATTATATATATATATATATATATATATATATATATATATATATATATATATGTATATATATATATATATATATATGTATATATATTATATATATATAGATATAGATATGTATATATGTGATATATGTGTGTGTGTATGTATGTAGATATGTATATATGTTTGTGTGTGTGTCCATATGCGCTTGTGTGTATGTGGATGTGCGTGTGTGTGTGTGTGGAATGCGCGCGTGTGTGTGTGTTAGTAGGAATCAGCACACAGCCACGTGGAACAGAATCAAATTTCTAACTCCCATCGGTATCACAGCCGGCCCTTTCAATTGAAACGCAAAGGTGCTACCAACTTAACCTCACAGTTCATGAAAGAAGCTGGAACCTAAGCGTCACTCTACCTAAGGTTCTTACCTGGGCAGGCTCCCTTTCTGCCTCCCAGCATACCACCCAGTTTGACCCAAACTTCCCAACCCACCAGTGACCCAGTTGATAGTATTTCATTCGAATTATCCATTCTGAGTGAATATGAGAAAAGTAATCAACACTCAATCACCCGTGGAACAGAAATAAGTTAAATAAATAAGTTTCTGACTCACATCGGGATCAAATCCAAATCTTTCACCTTAGGTTCAGCGGTACTTAGGCTTCAACTTCTCTCATGACTTTTGCGGTTCAGTTGGTAGTGGCCTTGCCCTTCAGTCTGAATATATTTCTATAATATAATATGTGTATTTTCGTGTGTATACATTTACACTCTCTCTCTCTCTCTCTATTATATATATATATATATATATATATATATTAATATGTATATATATATATATATATGTGTGTGTGTGTGTGTGTGTGTGTGTGTGTGTGTGTGTGTGTGTTTGTTATCACAGGGAATTATACAGAAACGTGTTCCTGAAGAACTTTGCCATTTTTATAAAGAGATCAAGTGATGGCCTGCTCAAATCACTTCATTCTAAATGTACATAGCATTCTGATAATATGTACATTTTTAAAAGTGTCTATATGTGTTCAGATATAAGCTAATAACTGCCTCTGATATACATTTTTGGAGCTAGTACAATTCTTCCCTAAGTACCCAACTCTCTTTTAGGGCCTTTTTTTTTTACGACAACTGATGACAAAGTATAAACCAATATCATTTTCTTTTGTTACTTTTTCTCCCAACGGTCCTTAGTTCCCTTTGTCGTTAATATTTGTGAGCAGTAGGTACCAAATGTATATATAGTATCTCGAGAGTTTCCATCGATGGTCCAGTAGCGCCATCTTCTTCCACCTTTTCCTGCTGAGGAATTCCACAAATTTCTGTCATCGAGAGTCATTTCATTCAGCATTATTGATATAGTTTGATTTGTAAAGTGTCATAGAAGAGAGAGAGAGAGAGAGAGAGAGAGAGAGAGAGAGAGAGAGAGTTTCGAGATCTCGAATACTATCAGACCGCCGTTTCACATCTGACCTCTACCGTCTCTTTTGGATAAAAAGGGACGAAACAGAATTAGGCGCAGTGGTTAGTTTCTTATAAAATTGGAAACTTTTTTTTTTTTTTCAAACATCCTTGTAGTTCTGGACCACTTTGTTCTTTCTCTAAATAAATTTGAATGCCAAGGCTAAAATGCATTAGTATGAATTCCGTGAGCACACGACGCGAATTCTTGGTATAACATTGAAGAAAGAGGCGTTTAAAAACATTTTAGGAAATATTTTCTTATGTTACTATGTTTGCAGATTATTACGAAGCGAGATATTTCGCAAATTATGAATTAAAATCAGAAAAAGGTCTTCTTGACTATTAGTATGACTCACGTCTCTGGGTCAGGATAGGTCGGGGGCCTCCCCCCACCCCTGTCCTCGATAGGTTAGGACCCGGTGCATTAGCTTAGATTAGGTTACGTTGTGGTACGGGTAGGAGACGTCCCTCCGGAAATATGATGCTTCTGATGTGTATTCGTGTCTTGAGTTTTGCCGAGACAGTGATTTGCCAACAAAAATGAAGACTATAATCATTGGAAAAACTAGCGTCACTATAGCAAAACGATATTTCTCTTGCTAAAACACTGTTGTGTGTACTGACGAAATGCTATAGGTCTGTATTGCAAGCGAGAATTTTACTTTTTTTACTTTTTTTGTATGAGACTGAAAATTGTTTTATATGATGACTGGTGATGAGTGCGCCTAAAAATGTCAGAGAATGCTGGTGAAATAGAGATAAGGTCTGGTACAAAAGTTGGTCGACTCGAGATAGCTGGAGGTAAACCAAACAATGGGCTACAAAAATAAGATTTGGAAAGCACATCGACTGAACTTGCAAAAGAATGTTAGAGTATAACGTCAGCCTAGTGTGATGGCTTGGTTCACCACCACACTATACACAGTTTCATCTCAGCATTGTGTTTTGTGAATACTATTTGTTAAGTCCACAAAAGGTGGAATAGTATCTAACTTCAATAGGTGTGCAAAGTCAACTCAAGGGGACAAAGAAAATACCATAAAAAACCTTTATTTTAATATATAAGTCTCAGACAGAAATAACCCCTGAACCTCAATAATACAAAAATTAATGAAACACTCTTAAATTCCTGTAAAAAAAAAAATACAATTAAAGACAGGTCATCAACACATAATACGAAAAGGGGAGAGGGTCCAGACTTGCAGAGCAAGATAACGTAAAGGAAGCTATCCAGCGTCCAAAAGTAGCTTTCAAATAAGGCGAGGAATAAATCCGGCAGCAACAGAAGCACCCTTCAAGTTTGGGGGTTCAGAAATACACTGAGGCAAACTCCTTCAAGAGTAAACCCCAATCCCTCGGATATCGAAGGAGCCCAGCCACTTAACCAACACAGCTTGAAAAATACGGAACAGTCGTCAGCCAACATAATACACCAAGATAACCACCGGTCAGGAGACAGAAAGCTAATTATGAAAGAATAGAACAATTGAATATTTAACATAAAATGTAAAAACTCAAATAATAACTAGAAATTAATAACAACTAAGTTACTCTAGTGAGAATGGCAGTGGCTGAGATGTGTCCTTTGCACCCCTGAGAAAATAGCACCTGACTACCCGGGTCGATTTGCCTTCTGTAGACACCAAACGTCTTAAGACACCGACGTACTTGGTTGCTACCAGTCTGACTGACGGAGATATAACTAGAAATTGGAGTAATCACGAAGATTGTACTACATGCACAGGGAAAATGAGTAAAAAATAAAAAATAATTGTGAAGAAGACATAGATTGTGTAATCTCAGTCTAAAGTATCTTCTCGTGCTTATAATTTTCTAAACGTAGAAAATTTTCGTCCAGTTTTTTAATAGATCAATAAATACAATTTTACACAAAATATACAGAACTAGACCAATAACTACTTCACTTATAGGAGGCTCTCGATGTCATGGTGGCTGCTCGGTCGCCAAACGTTTGATCAGATAAGTATGACCAAACCTTCCCGAAGATTCCTCAGGGGTCTGTTCTTTTGCCTTTCACTGATTATTTCAGACTCGTCATTTTTCACACTCCTTTCTCCCAGGCATTTGAGGTATCCGAGATCCCATAAACATCACGTTAAATAATGTTACTTTCTACCCTATATATCGCTGACGAGTTCATTCAGGTCTGTATCACAATACTTCTCTTTTGGGGGGAATAGACTTGTGAAGGGGAATTTAATCACGTTGTTATGTCATATAAAGCCTTGTGTGTTTTTGGGACCATGGTCCCCGTGCCGTCAGTGCACCTCATGCGGTGGACTGTAGGCATTACTTAATTCTTTACAGCTTGCCTTCTGCCACTTGCTGCAACCCCTTTCGTTACATTTACTGTAACTCTTTTCAAATTCTTTTCCATCTTACTGTCCACCCTCTCCTAACAATTGCTTCATAGTGCAACTGCTTTGAGGTTTTTCCTCCTGTTACACCTATCAACCCTTTTACTGTCAGTTTCCATTTCAATTAATCGGGACAATGGTAACTCAATATTATAGTTCGATTGGTCATTATAACTCTAGAGTTGTTCGGCTTTTGCGAAGCGTATTTTCTTTCTTTTTTATTCACCTCATAATTGGCTCTCTCTCTCTCTCTCTCTCTCTGGAGGAGGAAGGAAGAGGGAAAGATGGTCGGGGAAGCAAGGGAGGTCCCACCCCTCCCTCTCTCTCTCTCTCTCTCTCTCTCTCTCTCTCTCTCTCTCTCTCTCTCTCTCTCTCTCTATATATATATATATATATATATATATATATATATATATATATATATATATATATATGTTTTCGATGTCCATCCCTTCCATGAAACCGAGAACAGAGCCTTCCTGTAAATTTGGCGTAGTTTCAAAGTAGTTGATCATCCCTCTTGTGATAAATATACTGCTGGTTTAGAATCTAATGGTCACATTTTTCCTGATACGTTTATAATTGTAAAAACCATTACAATTACTACTACTGGATCATTTGGCATAAACGAAATTTGAGGTTATGCACATGTCAACAAACATCAAGTAAAGATCACATTCTTACATATTCAGAATTGTTCAAGGACACATCATCTCGATGATGGAGGAATTAAAAGTCGTTTGCATATTGATGGAAGACATCTTGCACGATAAACACAAAGCTTAGCATACTTGCAAGCGCGTCATTTGCACATCTAATATGTGCATCCAAAACTAACTAGGAACCTAACGAGGGGCTCAGAGACATAAGGGTGCGAAGAGTGAATTAAACAGCACGACTTTCGCCCTTACGGGTCTCGCTCCACGAGTTGCTCTGCGTGTTGGGTAGGTTGAAGTAATGCCAACAAGACCGACAGTCTAGATTTTATCATTTTACCATTTTCTTTTATGTTTCGGTAGTATATTGAGCTCAAAACTACTTTCATAAATATTCGATGTTATTATAAGGGTATTTTATGTGATTCCTATGGCTGTCATTAGTTTCATTTTTGTATATTATATATTCGAAAAGTTGGTATTCCATAACCTTTCTAATCTAGTCTATGTAATATCATGTAAACGCCACGAACATTGGATTGGGAAAATATTAACACTAATTTAATATTATCGTAATTATATGGCCTTCACACTAATATCTTAATTG
>NC_087214.1:50478275-50505775 GCF_015104395.2 Macrobrachium nipponense
AACTTTTATTTCTCTTTCTGAAAGAGGGAGGGAATGTACTCTCCGAAAGATTAAAAAAAACTTTCAATTTTTTCCAAATTTTAGTGGGCTTCCTACATTTTTTATATATATATATATATATATATATATATATATATATATATATATATATATTTAAGACTCGTGATATATGCCCAGCATTTCACTTTTACGGTTATATATCAGCATATATATAAATCCCGTGTCACTGTGATTTTCAGTCACACGCACAAACACACCACACAGACACAAACAGACACAGACACATTTTATATATAATAATATATATTATTTTATAATATATATATATATATAATAATTATATTATATATAACTATATAATCCATATATAGATATATAAATATTATATACATATATATAATAATTTATATAGGCAGATAAATGATTGCGAAAATTAAACGCTGTGTAAATATCACGGTGTCTCGAATATAAAGACGAAACCGTTCAGGATTTGTAACTTACGGTTAAATCTACGTGTGTGTGTGTGTGTGTGTGTGTGTGTGTGTGTATGTGTATGTGTGTGTGCTCGCGCGCGCGTGCGTGCGGTTGAGTGGGGAGCTTGAAAATCTTTTAATATGAGTAAAATTGCAGGGATCGTTAACGGCAGATTTGATGGTGTGGTATATTTCAGGAGCTTTAAAAAGGTTTTGAAACGAAGTGTTTGTTCTTGCAGTAGGATTTAAATGTAGCAATTAAAGGAGCAATTCCTGAAATTGCCTTTTCTGCGGAAACTTAGTTCGTATGCTAGGGAGAAATAATGATAATTTTCGTAATATTTATTATTATTGCTATGACCAGTAGGGATTTTCCTGCTTCCTACCTCTCTCTCTCTCTCTCTCTCTCTCTCATATCTATATATATATATATATATATATATATATATATATATATATATATATATAGATATATATATATATATATATATATATATATATATATATATCATATATATATATATATATATATATATCTATATATATATATATATATATATATATATATATATATATATATATATATATATATATATATATATATATATATATATATATACCATATATATATATATATATATATAATATATAATAATCCTATCAGGACAGGAGTTGGGGACGCCCGAACCTATCCTGACCCTGAGCCATGAGTCAAACTAATAGTCAAGAATACATTCTTTTGATTTTAAATCATAATTTGCGAAATATCCCGCTTAGTAATAATCTGTAAACAAAGTAACGCAAGAAAATATTTCCTAAAATGTTTTAAACGCCTCTTTCTTTAATATTATACCAAGAATTCGCGTTGTGTTCTAACAGAATTGATACCAACGTATTTTAGCCTTGGTATTCAAATTCATTAAGAGATAGAACAAAGTGGTCCAGAACTACAAAGATCTTTTGAAAAGAAAGTTTCCAGTTTTGTAAGAAACTATCCACTACACCTAATTCTGTTTCGTCCTGTTTTATCCAAAAGAGACAGCGGTCAGATGCGAGACAGCGGTCAGATGTGAAACAGCGGTCTGATAGTATTCGAGATAATGAAAGTGTCTTCTCTCTCTCTCTCCTCTCTCTCTCTCTCTCTCTCTCTCTCTCTATGACACTATATAAACTTCACTAGTATAAAATCAAACTATATCAATAATGCTGAATGAAATGACTCTCGATGACAGACATTTGTGGAATTCCTCAGCAGGAAAAGGTGGAAGGAAGATGGCGCTTTTGGACCATCGATGGAAACTCTCGAGATACTATATACATGTGGTGCCTATTGCTCACAAATATTAACGACAAAGGGGACTAAAGACCGATGGGAGAAAAGGTAATAAAAGAAAGTGATGTTGGTTTTTACTGTGTCATCAACTGTCATTAAAAAAAAAGAGAGGTGGGTAACTACTATGAGATTCAGGGCCTCTGTAACACGGTTTTTTCGCAATAACTTTTTATCTATGCATTTCATGAATATAACGCTTATTCAGAATACATATTATATCTACACATAAATTTTGACTGTATTCTACATTACGTAGGTTGAATAAATTTGGTACTTATAATGTAAAAGTGACTTTTTTTGAAGACGGGCCAACTTACTCAGAGAAAAGGTTTCGAACGCACTCGTTACGTAACTTATGACAGCATTTCTTTCCTCTTTCTCGATGGATGATTGGCTATACGTAACGAATGCTAAACCTCTGGCAACAATGACATACAAATTTAAATACAAGCAAAGCAGTACACCTTTATGAACTCTGGAACCTCTCCACTGATAATTGTCATAATGAACAAACAAACAAAATATGTTAAGAAATACAAAAACTCTTCGATTATTAGTCTAACTCCCAAAATAGGTTTCCTAAGAAATTACAGTCTACTTTATAGGTCACAATCAGATTGACAAGATGTAGGGAATAGTTGGTAATTTTCATAAGCATAATAGAAAGCTTGATTTGATAACTGCTATATCCAATGTCAAGCAATTTTTATTTATTGGCTATCTACCTATTTACTGAAAAAAAACCGGTACCGTATATTGGCTTTAAACCTTCACCAATAATTATCGTCAGAATGATGACTTCATGAGGCTCCACCCACTTTCGACTCGTTATAATTCAGGATAACACTGAAGGCTAGCATGGGCATTGTTGGATTACAAAATTCAACTTCTGGCTATAAAAACTAATTTCTCGAGTAGTTGTAAGAAGTGCTAAATGATCCTAAAGGATCCCAGCAGTTGGCCTAAACGTTTAATTCATGTATATTGCTGCAATACTGTTGCGGCACTACTGCTACAGTAGTATTACTACGCTAGCACTGATATCAACCCCACCCACATCTATGTATCGTTCTGCCATTCATAAAGTCTTTGGGTTTCTGTCTGGTGGTTGGGCGGGGCAACATTGCTTACGTAATGAATGTTTTTCGACTCTTGGCTCGTAATCATTGGCCATGGCGTCGGCTAGATCATTTTTACTCTATAAAAATTAAAACTACCGGGTTTAGGTTATTGATAATGCTGACATAATTTGTGTGTGGTTGTAAAATATACATATGTCAACTTTCAGCTACATCCGATGCTTTGACAAGGAGCAAAGTCCAAAAAACTGTGTTACAGAGACCCTGAATCTCATAGTAGGGAAGAATTGTACTGTCTCCAAATAATGTATATCAGAAGCAGTTATTAGCTTATATCTGAACACATATAAAGACACTTTTAGAACACACATTTGGAGAGAGCTCGAGGACAAACCCGTCGCAAGGCAGAGTAACATAAGACTTTGGAAAAGTTACCCTTTGAAAAGAAAAAGAGAAGTGTATTGTGTACACTTTCGTTTTAATTATCTTTCACATGTTGGTGTTGGAGTGATATAATAAATATGTCTCTTTATTTCAGATGGGTTCATGGCATCATATAAGAGAATGGGTTCTCTAAAGACTTTGACCATTTAAATGGCGTAATTAATCAGACTGTGAGATTTAGGGGAAGTGTTTACTTAATCTAGTTCAGGAGAGCAGAATGACAGTTTACGGTTTTTTGAGGGTCAGACTTAATTCTATTTTACTCTATTTTATATTCATTTTGTTCCATTTAATGTTTAGCTAATTTGGGAAATAAAAAGTATATTTTTGTATCTACGAGGATTCATTAGCCCAGTTTGCATTTTTAGCTCATACAGAAGGATAATCAGCAATGAGAGGTAAGGGAGTTGCCTGTTTGTTTAATTTGCTTAAACGAGTGTCATTTAGTCCTAAAATCTTGGCAAAGATATATATATATATATATATATATATATATATATATATATATATATATATATATATATATATATATATATATATATATATACATATATATATATATATATATATATACATATATATATATATATATATATACCGACACCCCTACACACATATACGGGTATATATACACATACACCAGCCCACACACACACATATTATACAAATATATTTCAAACTGAAGGGCAAGTCCGCTACCAACTGAACCGCGCAAGTCATGAGAGAAGTTGGAGCCTAAGTACCGCTGAACCTAAGGTGAAAGACTTGGATTTGATTCCGATGTGAGTCAGTAACTTATTTCTGTTCCACAGGTGATTGAGTGTTGATTATTTTTCTCATATTCACTCAAAATGATAATTCGAATGAAATACTTTAACTGGATCACTAGTGGGTTGGGAAGTTGGTTCAAACTCTGTGGTATGCTAGGAGGCAGAAAGGAAGACTGCCCAGGTAAGAGCCTTAGGTAGAGTGACGCTTAGGTTCCAACTTCTTTCATGAACTGAGGTTAAGTTGGTAGCACCTTTGCATTTCAATTGAAAGAGCTGGGTCAGATACCGATGGGAGTTAGAAATTTGATTCTGTTCCACGAGACTGTTTGCTGATTACTACTAACACACACACACACGCACTTCCACACACACACGCGCACATGCACACACACACACAAACGTACATACATATTTATATACATATATATATATCGTAATATAATGAATATCTGTCTGTCTGTCTTCGTGTTAACTAATATTGATAGTCTGCTCTTAAGGAGTACGGTAATCAACCGCATTGTTTTTTTTCATTCAATAATCTTCCTAAAAATAGTAATCGTATTAAAAATATGAGATCCATAACATTTTGAGAGGGAAATCGCCGAACAACAACGCTGTCACGTTTAAATGACATGCAAAACATTACGAGGCCTAACCACGATGGACGATTAACGACCAATGGGAAATAAATATTCTTTTTGAAACATTGAATCCACAAACGTTGTGAAACGTTTCACATGACCCCCAAAAGATAGTTTTCGATCCAGAACGAGGCCCAGTTGTAAACATGGAAGTCGGGCATGTTGCAGGGCAGCTGTGTTGAGCAAAAGCGAGGCATGCAATCATGATCAGAGCGATTTTTCGGAAATTTGCAATGGTATTGTACCTATTAATCCTTTAAATATGCTGAACACTTGCAGTGAGTTTGGGTGACACAAGAGGTCAAACAGAGACGGCAAATCGCATTACTCAGTACCCGCTGTTGTGATAAGTGAAAGAGATAAAACTCTAGAGATGAGTGAAAGAAGGAGAGCAAAGCATTGTGGATTTCCGGGATAAACAGGGCTCATTTTGGCCGTCAAGACATACGAAAATCTGCTCAGATCACTTCATCAGTGATATTCATTGTTGGTGTAATTATTGATAATGGTGAATAATTAAAGAATCCTGGGGCACAAATATTTCACAAAGTAATTCATCAACAGCCACTGTGTTCTCTGTCAAATGATAGATCATTTAGAGCCGCTAGGAAGTTATTTTGGTCAAATCTTGAAACCTTGAACCAGTGGATAGTGAACTGCACACAGGCATCAAAGGAAGTTCGAGTTGTTCAACAAAATGCACATCCACCTGACTTGGTTTCTCAACGAAATTTTTCGAAACGCCACACTTGGGAAGAGCGTTCCAGGACATAAACAAAGGCAGAAAACAACTCCCATTACTCGATTTTAAGCTAGAATAACCTTTTATTTGTAGCCAATCCATTCTGTGTCACCAAGCCACACTTTCAACATATTATTTTGGCACTTACGGGCGATGGTGACTTCAGATTTGAAATCGCAACTCCAATCGTCTTATATATTTATGCCACATCACATAATAATGTAAAAATCAAATCTCGTCTTTTAAACATGTAACCTCGAAAGTATTTTAGAACGACTTAACCAAATCCCAGAAAAGAACTTCTATTAGCACTTTAAGATTCTAGTTCAGTTCTTTGCTTGAAAGATTTATTACACAATTTTCTTGGTTCTTTGACGTTATTCCAGTCACTTATCTCAATGAGGATTTTTAATTTGTGGTCCAAGTGATGCACTTGTTTGCTTAGATTGAAACTAAGGTTATTATAGATTTGGTTCAGTAGCACTGTTCTCCAATTCAGGGGAAATCCTGTTCATGAATTAAATCTGTCAGTTCTCAGTTTCTTGAAAATATTCAATTCCTTGAAAGGAGATTCACTGTCCACTCGTAATCGCTTAGTAAATAATGACTTTGTTTTGGGTTAGATACTTAGATGATTGTTTTGATATTGTAAATGAAAATGTAAATATTCCTGATTTCTTGCATACAATTAATAATCTTGTACCATCCATAAAATTCACAATAGAATATGAAGAAAATAATTGTATACCATTTTTAGATGTCTTACTTATTAGAAATAACACACACACACATATTATATATATATATATATTATATATATATATATATATAGATATTATTTATTACTATATATATATATATATAAATTTCGTTAAAAGCAATTGCCTTTAGTGGCAATCAATAAGTTTCTTTTCTTGCAGGTATCTTCATACCGACGAAGTATTCTCCGATTCTCGTTCGTCAATTTCTGGTGAAATATACGCAGACTTCCTTCTTCCATTTATTGAATTTTGTCGCGACAGCTGTTACGCCTTATGGCATTATCAAGCGACTACTGACTTTCAATCTGGCCTTTCGGCCTATTTATTTCATCGTGTGGGAAGTATGACCTTGAGGTATGGGTACTGGTTAGTCTAGGGATTAACAGATTAAGGGCGTTGTTTTGGATACAAAGAACATAAGTACATATGTACTGTGACAATAAAAGTGAAAGTTTAAACAGTGGTTCAATAAATATTGAAATACAATACCATGTGCTAGTGTTTCCTTAAATGTATGTTTAAAATTTAATACTTTGTACAGATACAAAGTTTAGTTTCACTTTAAAGTAACAAATTTTGTAATAAAAAACGTTGGATGAAACAAAAGAAAAGTTTTAAATTTAAAAAAATGATATAAAAATACTTCCCGTTTGCGTTTCATTTATATCACTAAATAATTAAGTTTTACGCTTTCCACTTATCTATTTCTGCAATTTCTTACATAAATTTTACTAGACAAATATTGCTTTTCAATATGCTGCTATTCGAGCTAAAATATCCCCCAGTCTTTACAATCGTCGTCCAATTGCCGTTCTGTGACTCGAGGCTTTGTTTCAGGCATCAAAGGTAATTTAGGATCAACTGCTCCGCTATATCTCACGCAGGACACCTGTCAAAGACAATTAACAGCCATCAGCAGCGATAATAGACATCATTAGTATCTGTGAAATCCAGTGGAAAGAGGAGTGCTGGGGAAAGTGCATTAAAGACCAAACTGCTTTCCTGGTCTGGAGAAAACGAAGAGAAAGTTGTAATTGGCTTTCTAAAACCCCAAGTTAAAACTCGTCCTTCTTAGAACATAAGGAGGTTATCTAGATATAACTTTGGTTTACTTTGTCGTTCATTTTCCATGACAATGGGAGCACAATATTGTACATCATTTAGAAAGAAATTGTACGAAGTTTGCCACAAATGAATCTAGTCCCTATTATTAGACGAAACCATCTCACAGGTTGAGAATATTCCTCTGTAAGACAGATGTGCAGAGCAGCAATGACTGAAAGCACAGTGTGTAGCTTCCTAAACCTTTCCTCACAGGTGACGTTATGGTTCATGAAATTTGGGCTGTCAGGACAAGCACTGGGGAACTTGAGGCCATTCAGCGCCGAATAAAGTGAAACGAGGAAGTTGGAGTGGTTGGACAGCATGGAAAAGAGATCCAGAAAATGGAGGAGATGACTTTCAAGGATCCGGCAGTGAGTAACAGTTAGAGATGCTGAACAGCAAGACTGAAGGATGGGTGCGGGAATGGATGACAAGTCGAAGGCTTCATCGAGATAGGGAAAGGGAACAACAACTGTTACAGTAAAAGCTTTGCAATGGTTTCTGTTTTGTATTTTGTCATCAAGGCGTAAGCACCGTCCACACAGAAATAATTCTAGCCATTTTTTTTAACCTAATTTCTCTTCACACTTTTTTACGTCTCCCTCGTAATTCTGTCTGAGCGGATACTATTCACGTGGTATCTCCTCTATTTATTTTCGAACCTATTTACCAGGTCTGTTAAGTTCTATATTGGCTATTGTTAAGCATTCATTTCTATATCTATTTTATTAATTCATTTCCAGTGTTTGGTCTAACTTCCATAATCAGAACAGTCTTTCACTCTCCCTGGTTTACTAATCAATTTTGTTTCTCCGATTCATTCATTCGGCTTTGTCACCTTCCCTTAGTACAACGGACCAATTATTCATTTTATATTCATTCCTTCAGAATTATTCCCTCAACCTGATATACCTTACACCTCCGAGTTAGCCTCTTACATATACAATCACCATCACCGCCCTTTGGCATATTACCTGTAATCCCGTCAACTCATAACGTGTTCCTATGATTGAACCTTGTACTGGTCTCCTTATACACATAACAGTGAAATTCACACACTTTCTCAAATACACGAATTCCTTCCCCTCTTGTATAATTCAGATTGGCTTCCCTTCTATCCTCTTTATTCATCAACTCTGCTAAATATTCACTCTATGGACACATGCCTCTGTTTAGTCGAGAGACAAGATTCTCAGCTATTCTGTCAAAACGACCTTTAGCCAAGAGACTTTTCACTGAATGTATTTCCTCTATTCAACAGACGTAGTTTAACAGCGTAAGGAATAAAATCCAAATTGGACTTAATATAACTATTTAAGTGACATAATTAGTTTGTTTGTATTCTATAAGCGTTGGTATTCGTCCAATCCTATGACTTGTTTTAAACGAGTCCTAAGAATGGACGAATACCAAAGCCAAAGCTTTGGCTCTGTCTAACGTTTACTTTGAGAAGGAGAGAAAAAGATGTTCTGGTGCCTTTTATCTTCGCAGTTTCATGATCAGTTCACCTAGGACGCAGCTTCCGTGTTCCCAAACAAGACACGAATGGAGTGGAGTTGAAAATCTACTGCTGAATGTTACCTATTCCACTACAAGCTAAGTTTGAATTATCTGCCATTCACCCGGAAGTTTTTATCCGTCTCCTGAATAATCAAGTTTCCATTTTCAAAAGACGAGAAAAAGAAAAGAAAAGAAAAGAAAAGGAAAGAAGAGAAAGACCTCTTCACGAAATACAACACTTTCTCAGCAAAAAAAATAAATCGCAGAATTCAAACATGAAATATTTCGATGAAATTAATTACTCAAATTGTCTTTTTTTCTTGCTTGCGCTTAGCTCTATATTCTTATCAGAAGTATTCTTGAATGTAATTATCCAGTAATAAACTTAAAATATTACAGCAATTAGTCACCACGCCATTGACAGAAATAACTTTGCCTTTAATGTGATCTTTAAAACAACGGTAGTGAATGAGGGGGATTGAAAAGCATACTATATTAAATATCATAAGTATCTATATGATTTTTCCTTGGTTTCAACGATGGTCTCTAAGCAGTAAACCCCTAGTTTTTATGATCTCCTGCTTTCCAGTCCACGTCCAGTATTTTCACAAAGACCTCTGGATAAATTGTGCAGAATGATGGTAGCTTGGTCAGGGATAAGTGACGTTGTGACCGTCACGGGTTCGAGATTGACCGTCTCAACCGTCTCTAATGTTACCGTTATTTTTTGATGCTGTGAGTCTACTAGTTATATCATATTGCTAAAACTGAGAATTAAACAGAAATAGAATTAACCTGACAGATATCAACTGTATAATACTGTGCAATCAATTTGTCAGAGTATTCAAAGACTTCAAAAATATTTCCTGCAACCGTTTTATGTAGACATAAAGCTCAGTCGTTCATTTCAGAACCCAATGACTTTATAGCTGTGTCTTGTAGATACAATTCTCAGAAGTCTAATAGAGGTTAAACCTGGAGAAATGGTCCTTTTCAGTCGCATGTGTCATCATCTAAACAACTGACTGTTGCTGTTTTGACGACGTTTTCCATTTTCATGATTCGTGGGATCATATGTCACTGGAGTCTGAGCAGCTGACTCAACCGGTGGAGGATTGATCGAGAAATGGTTTGATCTGCAAGTTCGAGCCACTGGTTGTATAAGGTTTGATGCGCTCATGTTTGTGTCTGAGCCTGTGATATTTGTAATTGCGCACAGTTAGTTACCATAAATACAAGTTGAATTTTAACTAATGATTATACAAAAATCGCATGATGAAATGAACCACCAGAATGCAGAAATAAAAAATAATCCCAATAATGTAAATGTAGAAACATCTAAACTATATGTTTCGTATATATTTTTCTATTTATTGATAATTTTATCACAATATAAAAATATTCCCGTATTTTTAAACAAATAAAACTTTATTTCTTCATTTTAAACTGACACAGTTCAAAACTAAAACAAGACAAGGGCGCTGGGAGAGTGGTGGATCAAATTTTCTTTGGGTAATTAGACAGGGAAAGTGGTTGTTCACACGGGCGAATATCGCAGTAAAAATCGGTGAGGTAACGTAACTTAGAGGTATTAAATGTTAAGGGGGTACGAAACTTTTCTCTCATAACTTTCGGTTAAGCAGATAATGCTTCTGAACGACACCGGACTCCCTGTTGAGGGAATAAATATGCACACCATCTATTTTACATTTAACAAATTATTAAGCGCTCTTACTAATTCTATAAGTAGGGTCCTTGGAGTAATTAGGGTACCTCCACACTTCAGTAAAACAGGTTGAATACAAGTCAACGACTCATTGGTAGTCGTGACCAGTGATTTGGACGATTATCCTGTATTTGCGAAAGCTTCGTTCCTCACTTACAGTTGTGGGCTGTTTTCAACTTATTGTGATGAGGATGCGATGAGTTGCCGCGTCTTTATGATGTGCCTTTTCTCTAAAGTGTTGTGAAACACTTATGACAGCGTCCTGTAACTAGGGCAGGGCGAGCGATATCATGGAACTTGTTCCGTACCTTGGCCAACACAATATCACAACATTTGAGCATTTGCACGACGTCAAGTGTAAGAGGAAGGCCACTCGGCCAGCCTGAACAGACACAGTACTCTGATGACTATTATATAACCTTCAGTCACAAATGGCCTTCAAGAGATTGAATACGATTAAACCTTAAGAATAGGCAGATTTAAAATTGAATTGAGTTTCGAAGTTTTTCCTTCTTGCCTTTATTTTTCGTTTGGTACATTTCAGTTTTCGTACTAACAGTCGCCACAACGAACTCTTGGTACTTCGGGTTGTTTGAATCGAAGTCACTAGAGCACTTTTTATCCTGTGATCTTATACCTGAAAATGGCCGCGTCATATTTTTTTTTTTTATATAGTTCGTGGAGGAACGCATAATAATAATGTTCTCAGTTCCTAATTATACGTGGTAATTTTTTTGCCTCAGGTGAACGAGGACCACTAGGGTAATAGCTGTATTAATATATTCCATTCACTTCATTCTAATTCAGTTTTGCAATGAGTTCATGAATAATAAATGTGCACTCCCGTTTTACATCCTATTTTAGATGATGCATCTCCCTCCACCAGAGGTTCATAATACACACACACACACACACACATAATGATATATGAGAGAGAGTCGGGGGTCCACCTTTCATGCTTTCTTTTACTAATATGAACCTTGTAATTGTTGGAAATCGGTATTATTTTGTACATTGCTTGTTAATACGTGTTTCTTCCTAAGGCTTCAAACATTCATGGTAAAGTGAGTCTACTAAACGTACATTTGAGAAGCCTACTCTAGCAAACCCTGTAGGATATTATATAATAAAATGTTCAATGTATGTTTCCTAGTCACCTTTACATATTATGACAGGGCCTCAACATCCCCCTGGCATACATCGGCAACCGTCATGAAGATCACTTGCTTGAAAATTCAGAAGGGATACGTCAGACCCGAGGTGGAATTACCAGTTACATGATACCGTCATGTCAACGAAAGTCTTTCAGTTGGTGTCATTGCTAAACGAAAATGGGTATTTTTTGTTTTATTATTAATTCAGATAGATTTTTCTTCCATAAGCGACAGCGGGTTCTCAGTTGTCATTTTCAGATTTACTTCCTGTTTGTCTCCCTCGTTGTCATTGTCATATATTAATCTCCTTTTGTATGTCCTCGTCGCCAATATCTCGATCGTGCAAAACCAGTGTAGTAGACGGACTGGGTTTGTTCCGTAACGTTGCTGAGACAATTCCAGATCAGATCTCGCCTTAACTTCGTAACCTTTCCTGTAACATGTTACTGTAAGGATTCGTCCTCTCTGCAGTCAAACATTATATCAACACACATCGACAACTTATCGCATACAAATCACAGGCTGAATACAAGTCAGCGACTTATGATACTTGTAACCTGTGCTTCTTACGATCATCCAGCTTTTGCGAAAGGTTTGACTATTTTAGAACATGTTTATGATATGTATGCGATAAGTTACCGACGAGTGTATATGTCGTGTTTTCTGTAGTGTGGATGGACGCAACCTCATATATGTTCCGTGACCCCGAAGTTGATGCATCCATAGGACAATAATTACCATATTTTTCAAATAATTGATTTTCATAACAGCCTTTCATCCAGACTTCTAAAAAACATGAAAAATTGTCTTTTTGTATTATTGAAATATTGAATCAATTATTGCACTTTCCAGTTATGAAAGTCTCTCAAACCAGTTTTTAAAGCGAGATATCTATTTGTGTATGGGACAAGTATACAGACGTGTGCTATATACAATGACCTCAAAATGACGTTTGAGGCAACAAAACAAATTACAAACAAAACAACCCCTTACCTTTAGTAGTTTCCTGAATTCTTGGTTTTTATGACCCAAGCATGACCTCATTTACTGGAACTATTAAATGTGTTGGCTTAACCAGGTTTGGGTCGAGGTAATTTCCCCTCAGCCTCAGAAGCTGAAGCTCTTGAAGGCTTCAGTTTCTTTGCCTGATGGAGTAGATTATAAGAGTGAAGGAACTGGAAGCTTATTACAAAATATGATTTGAATGAATCTGTGTTTCATTCACTTTTTTTTCATACTTGGAATTCTTTCCGTTCCTTTTTTTTCCAATTAGAGCCTTTCTTCCTACATGAAGTAAATAGGCTGTACATCCTTTGTGATTAAGCACGGCCATTTTCCGGCCTCATTTTATTTCTTGTCTTCTTAGGTCCTGGGCTTTCTATAGAAAGCCTTGGGTCCTCCTACTGATATGTGAAAAAAAATTGTTAAATTCGGGTGAATAAAGAGTGGTTTTACTGACGTAGTAAGGAAAGGGCAATTTCGTCAGCTCAGTAGGGTTATGATAACGCAAAACGTCTTAAAGCAAGAATAGAATAACAAAATTTATCAAAGGAAAATAAAAGACAGTTGGGATAAAGCTCATCATTAGAGCGCTTCCCTTTTAAGATATTTTAGGGGTGTGTTTGCATACAGGAAACAATTCTCAGGTGTAATGTGAAATGACAACAACTAAGGATTCATGCAATTCTGTTAAAACTTAGAAGCTGTTAGATGTTGAGTTGAACACTCAAGAAAGCGAGTTGGTATAAAAGGGTGACATTTTTTTAAGGCGGTGGAGACAGGACAAGGGCTCACCTGACATTGGACTTCGTGAGATACCAATCACTCCTGCCTTATTGGCATGCGTGGGCGTTCGGGGGATATATGAAGCGCACACACATATAACGCGTTTTGATTCACGACGGTTATACTATTATTGAACTGACATTAAATGCCACTAACGCCCAACCCTTTTTGTTACACCACCAGAAAATGTCTACAAATACCTCGCCATCAGATTTTGCATCCATGAAACTCTTGAAACCTCTTTCGTCCGGTTGTTGTCATTTCTTGACGACCGTCGCCTCTGTCCCTTGATCAACTTTCCTCTCGCTGTTGCCTGTTGCATGATTTGTCTTCCTTTATTGCGACTTAAGCGACGCGAACGGAAAACTGATGCTGTTCAAGAAGACAAGAAGATATTGATGTGAGATTCGAGGAAAGTTACTCATCAGTGGCTGCCGGCGCATTGCTATGCATGTGTCAACATAAACAGGCTCATGTGCATGCGCACGGTACAGTTGGTTGCTGCGCCATAGCGACGAATACGCAATGTAACTGATTTTCGCTATGTTTTCTTAATATGCGTCTATTGGCCCAAGTCTTGGTATTATAAAGGTAATTGTTCACAGAAAAAACGCTAGGTCTATTTAAAAATGATCTTTATCAATAGGAAAAATGTAAAATTTTTCGACGCCCTGAGGTCAATCGTCTGTAGCCCAGAAAGGAAGGTTAGTGTGACATACGCACTGTGAGGAGGAAGATTTAGCCACAGGATTTGAAAATATGAAGTACTACTTCAAATGAACGACATGAGGAAAACTCATCACCTTTCTTATTTCACTTTAGAAGTTAGGAACAGTTGCTGGTTGGAAGTTATAACTGAGAATTATTCTGGGAGTTTCGCTTTATAATTCATTAATGTTACGTCTTTGATACCTGATATCAAAGAAGTATTAAATGATGACAAAAACAAGTGAAAAAAGCAATAAGTAGAAAACGAAGGCTGTTTTGATAATACGCTTCATCCCATTTCGAACAAACTGACGTTGTGTGGTATCTGGTTTGAAAGACTTCGACGGTATAGAAGAATGCAGTCGGCTTCTGTAGTTATTGTACTGCAAAATACAGAAGGGAACAAAAGGTGTATCATATCAGTCCTTCCTTTCGCTTCCATTTGCAGGTCTAAGATAAGCGCAGACATCAAAGAAAAGTTGAAAATGCTTTTTATTCAAGACTCAAAATGATCATTGAAAGAGAGTGTGACGCAGGAAGAGTATAAAGCATTTATTTCAAATGGCAAAGTTCAGCGCCGAGGAAAAGTGAATCTTCAGGAATTGTCATTGATGTGGTAAAGATACTCGTGTCTGTATCCAACACAATTTAATACAGGAAGCTTCTCTGAAGCTTTACAAAACACATTTCCTTTACATTCAAATGTCCCCTTCTTAATTCTGGACAACATCGCGATTCCACTTCTATATGTAAACAAAACTTCATGTCTCGCAAAACCAGAAGCGAGGAACAACATGCTCAGGATAAAAAAAAAAAAAAAAGGAGGGGGGGGGAGCAGTCTTGGCATATTCATGAATACACTGAACACTTCCGGGGAAACAAGAAGACGCCTCCAAATAAAGTATGAGCAACCGCTTTCATTAGAGTCATTTTTCCACCCTTTCCCCTCAACGTTTATGTCCGAACAGGGACAAACTGTCTTGTGGAGAAAGAAACCCCCAGAAGTAGTTGTTAAAAAGTAACTCACTCTCAGAATGAGTTGGTGTCCGAATGAAAAGTGAAAGGAAAAACTTGGACGAGGATATTTTTGTCAGGGGAGGATCTGTTTGGAACCAGTGGCTTTGAGAGTTCAGAAATAGGTTAGTATCACGGCCTCTCTCTCTCTCTCTCTCTCTCTCTTTTATGGAAGGAAATCAAATATATATAAAACTGGAACAAACGTACCTGGATGCCGAATACAATCCAGGCAAGACGAGGCGATACAGGTTACGATAGGTTAAGATTTATCAACGTCATTGCTCTCATTTTGGCTTTGATTTTTCCTCTCTTTCTTTTTGATTTTTTATGATTACTTGCACACATCGATGTACGGATCTCACCTTGTTATGCATAGGAGTACGTACTTATAAAGAATATATAAACGGAGGAATTCTCATACAGACCATTTTCCACATTTCTTCCATTTCCTAGATACCAAATCGGAAAATTTTCTCGCAGAAACATATGGCAATGCTGCTAACCTATAACAACTACAAACTAGCTCTCGTAAACTTTGGAATAATAGAAAAAAATATAAGTTATAAAACTCAATGATCAATAAAAGGTTGTCGAATGGTTTAGGGAAACCTGTAGCGTGTGTGATGTTTAGCTGGATGTTGTAAAGGAATTCCATTTGTTTGGAGCCACTGGAATGTTACTTCGCTTTACAGAAATATCAGTTGGCCAATAACGCATGACAGATTTACTTTGCCAAATCAATGTTCAATGCTTTGTTAACTTTTAATAAGATGAACCTTGAGTGAATTGATTAGAGGCAAGTTACAAATATCTAGTATTAAAGAGATTATAGGCTATAAGGATATTTAAGAGGAAAATTTTTAGTTAATTATGGCGAGAGTAATGTTAAAAGAAAAAATTTCATATATCTTACTATCTCCTTAAAGCATGATCGGTCACTCTATATGCTGGGCTTACAACACGCAAAAACGAAATTATTCATCACAAACAACATTAAAAAATGTGTCCTTTAAATTACTGCCGAAGTTAAAGATTTATTTATAATTTATATGCTGTTCTTTTAAAAGATATTTTGATAAAATGTGTAAACAGTTTTGATAGGAAAAAGGATTGCATTAAACGAAATTTGGGAGAAGAAGAAAAAATGTCAGAGAATGCTGGTGAAATAGAGAGTTAAGGTCTGGTACCAAAGTTGGTCGACTCAAGATAGCTGGAGGTAAACCAAACAATGGGCTACAAAAATAAGATTTGGAAAGCACATCGACTGAACTTGCAAAAGAATGTGAGAGTATAACGTCAGCCAAGCAAGTGTGATGGCTTGGTTCACCACCACACTATACAGAGTTTCATCTCAACAAATAGTATTCAAAAACACAATGCTAAGTCCACAAAAGGTGGAATAGTGTCTAACTTCAATAGGTGTGCAAAGTCAATTCAAGGGAACAAAGAAAATACCATAAAAAAACCTTTATTTTAATATATAAGTCTCAGACAGAAATAACCCTTGAACCTTAATAATACAAAAATTAATGAAACACTCTTAAATTCCTGTAAAAAAAACTACACAATTAAAGACAAAAGGGGAGAGGGTCCAGAAAGAGGAGGTAAGCGAAAAGTAAGATTAACTATTCTCCACGTCTGAAGAGCAAATCCGAGTGGCAGAGAAAATTAGTTCTCAGATAATTATGGTGGTTGGCAGGATCTCACAATGGTTAATCAAAACGTCAGCAGTGAACTATAGGCCGTGAACATAATAAATTACTACCTTGGGACAGATAGGTCCCCTTGGCTTTTACTGAACCAAGGGTGCAGTGCACAAATTGCAGAATGTTGCAGACTTGCAGAGCAAGATAACTTAAAGGAAGCTATCCAGCGTCCAAAAGTAGCTTTCAAATAAGGCGAGGAATAAATCCGGCATCAACAGAAGCACCCTCAAGTTTGGGGGTTCAGAAATACACTGAGGCAAACTCCTTCAAGAGTAAACCCCAATCCCTCGGATATCGAAGGAGCCCAGCCACTTAACCAACACAGCTTGAAAAATACGGAACAGTCGTCAGCCAACATAATACTCCAAGATAACCACCGGTGAGGAGACAAAAAGCTAATTATGAAAGAATGGAACACTTAAATATTTAAGGTAAAAATGTAAAAACTCGAATGATAATTAGAAATTAATGACAACTAAGTTACTCTAGTGAGAATGGCAGTGGCTGAGATGTGTCCTTTGCACCCCTGAGAAAATAGCACCTGACTGGGTCGATTTGTCTCCTGTAGACACCAAACGTCTTAAAACCCCGACCTACTTGGTTGTTACCAGTCTGACAGATGGAGATGTAACTAGAAATTGGAGTAATCACGAAGAATGTACTACATGCAGAGGGAAAAGGAGTAAAAAATAAAAAAAATAATTGTGAAGAAGAAGAACATAGATTGTGTAATCTCAGTCTAAAGTACCTTCTCGTGCTTATAATTTTCTAAACGTAGAAAATTTTCGTCCAGTCTTTTAATAGATCAATAAACATAAATTTACACAAAATATACAGAACTATACCAATAACTACTTCACTTATAGGAGGCTCTCGATGTCATGGTGGCTGCTCGGTCGCCAAACGTTTGATCAGATAAGTATGACCAAACCTTCCCGAAGATTCTTCTGTTCTTTCGCCTTTCACTGATTATTTCAGACTCGTCATTTTTCACGCTCCATTCTCCCCGGCATTTGAGGTATCCGAGATCCCATAAACATCACGTTAAATAATGTTCCTTTCTACCCTATATATCGCTGACGAGTTCATTCAGGTTTGTATCACAATACTTCTCTTTTTGGGGAAATAGACTTGTGAAGGGGAATTTAATCACGTTGTTATGTCATATAAAGCCCTGTGTGTTTTTGGGACAATGGTCCCCGTGCCGTCAGTGCACCTCATGCGGTGCACTGTAGGCATTACTTGAGGATCTTTACAGCGCGCCTCGTCCACTAGCTGCAACGCCTTTCGTTCATTACTGTAACTTTTCAAATTCTCTTACTTCCATCTTACTGTCCAACCTCTCCTAACAATTGCTTCATAGTGCAACTTCGAGGTTTTCCTCCTGTTACACCTTTCAACCCTTTTATTGTCATTTTCCTTTTTAGCGCTGAATGGCCTCATAGGTCCCAGGGCTTGGCCATTGGCCTAAATTCCATATTCAATCAATCGGAACAATGGTAACTCAATATCAGTGCGATTGGTCATTATAATTCTAGAGTTGTTGTTGTACTTTTGAGAAGCGTATTTTCTTTTTTTTTTTTTTATTCACCTCATAATTGGCTCTCTCTCTCTCTCTCTCCTCTCTCTCTCTCTCTCTCTCTCTCTCTCTCTCTCAATTGTTTTCCATGTCCATCCCCTCTATGAAACCGAGAAAAGAGCCTTCCTGTAAATTACTGTAGTTTCAAAGTAGTTGATCATCCCTCATAGTGATAAATATACTGATGGTTTAGAATCTAAAGGTCACATAGTAACTTAACTTCACGATTCCTTCACAGTTTGATGCCCTTGTCACTACAAAACTAAGAGCTACTACAGGATCATTTCAATTACTACTACTGGATCACTTGGCATGAACGAAATTAGAGGTTATGCACATGTCATCAAACATCAAGGAAAGATCACATTCTTACATATTCAGAATTGTTCAAGAACACACCATCTTGATGATGGAGGAATTGTAGGTCGTTTGCATATTGATTGAAGGAGACATCCTGAATGATAAACACAAAGCTTATCATACAGGCAAGCGCGTTTCATTTGCACATCAAATATGTGCATCTAAAACTAACCAGGAAGAGAGGGCCTTTGATCAGTATTGAAGCCTCCGTCTTGCAGATTCTCTCGTCATCGAGAAACCGAACCAATACTGAAGCTACCAAATTACTTCAGCGTCTCTGGACTTTGGGTTATTCTGCAAATAATCTCCCCTTCCTCATCTCGAGCACTGAGGTCAGAGGATGGTGAAGCTCCCCTACTCTGTCTGAAAACAAGAAACGTTGGGATGTCTTACGAAAAACAGCAAATTTGACCGAAATATTTAAACTTTGTCATGGTTTTAGACACAGATATATAGGTATATAATATGTGTATATATATATACAGATACATACATATAATCTATATATATATATATAATATATATATATATATATAATATATATATTAGATAGATAGATTCGATAGATAGCTAAAGATAGATAGATAGATAGATAGATAGATAGATAGATAGATAGATAAATAGATAGATAGATAGATAGATAGAAGGCTAAGTATGTCACAACACCTTCACTAAGTCCAAGAGTAGGTAGAATGAATATTTTTCCTCGGTGTGCTTGAAAATGTGTTTCACAGATCGCCCCCAACTGCCCAGTAGCTTCTGGAAGAGAGAGTGTCTGCCAGAAAAATGAAGAAAAAATGGGACTAAAGCAAACCATTGTAAAAGTATAGGTATTTTCATTCCGAAATTCCTGAAAAAAAAAAAAAACGAGTATTGTGGAAGAAGCCGCCAAGAATAGAATAAGCTTAGGAAGGTTTTGTGTCTGAGAATCTTTAGGCAAATTTTTCTTATTGATAAAAATACTGAAGATGTTTTTGAATTTACTCTTTAGAATCAATTACTGCTCTTCATTCCGCTTAATTTATCCCCTGAACGCTACAGAGGAACCCGTTAGTTTTTATTAAACTTCCCGAAAGACAAAATTGGGATCCTCCAGCCTACGTTGGACGCCTCTCCCTCTCCACTGCAGCCTCTTCCTTCCACCGATCCAGCCCCTCTGGCGTCTCTCTCTCTCTCTCTCTCTCTCTCTCTCTCTCTCTCTCTCTCTCTCTCTCTCTGCTATTTATTATCAGCGAGAACTAGAAGGAATGTTAAGTAAATTAAGGAAGGACCTGCTGCAGAAAAAGGGTAGCGAAATTAAAATATGGGAAGAAAGGTGAATAATTCTATGAAGGCAAACTGGAGATGATAATTATAAATCACTAATAGGAGCGAAAGCTATTATCACCTAAACAAATAAGCCACCCACGGTGAATGGACACCTAGGCTGTGGTATACATAGATATAAAAGCCTAGATGCCGCATCGGCCGGCCGGACATACGTCAACAAGTCCGCCATCTTGGCGCGGTAATTCAAACAATGCATCAGGCTGCAGTATATGACGTTTTTCCACCACTATTCGCTTAATATTGCACGGATTTTCTTGTCTGATGGCTCGTTACAAAGCTTACATAATTCCCTACAAGGATCTAATAAAATAAAGTTGTTCCTTATTGTTTGAAAGTTAACTTGCAATGACTTTGTTTTAGCAGGTAGGGGGAAGGAGGGGGCTAGTTGTACACAAATGTTAATATTTACCCATAACTATTGCTGTAAACAATAATTTGAAATGCTGTGATAAGACAGATGACTAAAGTAGGCCTACAGCTATGGATCTGTGCAACTTAAGTAAAATCTTTGTCTCTCGAAGTGCTCTGTTAAAAAATCCCCCAATATAATTTTTGGCACAGGCCTACAAGTTTAAGTCATAAAACTGTAGGGTTGAGCCTAAAATAAACTACAGTAGGCCCTAGAATAACTAGGATTTCTGTGTTATCTAGCCTTTGCATCTCTGCCTGCTCCTTTGAGCCTGGGTGGGGTGGGGGTTCTTCCATTTTTTTGGAACGGGATGCTCCTCAGTGAATTCTGACCTCTAGACCTGGCTTTGGAAAATTTAGCGGGTATACACAGACCTCGTCTAGTGGGCAAAAGTGACCTATCTCTAAAGACCTAATTATATGGTGAAATAATTATATAGAACTTAAATTTTTCACAAAACTACCTTTAATTTGCTCAGACTAAGATATTATCATTATGGCAAGCATTAACAGTTCAATATAGCTCATCTCTAGACCTGTGTGTCAAGGACCCAAAGTTATTATACCTTATTTGGGATAAGGGCCTGGGCCATCTCTATACTTCTATAGACCAAAATTGCCAAAATGAGCCAATCCTGACGAGCAACCCTGTATACCCGGTCATAGTAACCGTTCCCCCCCCCCCCCCCCCCCCCCCACCCCCCCCCCCCCCCCCCCCTCCCCCACCGAGGCCTTTCAGCCTAGACCACAATCATAAGGCCAGTCTAATTTTTTTTTCAGCTAACTGTTCATTGGTTTGGTCACACATGTATAAATTTAAAGCTGTGGGTGGCCTTATGGGTCATTAAGCCTATACTTTGAAGTAACAACTCTCAAAATGTATTGCACAATGATTTATTTTCATGATATTTGTTCTTACATTGAATGTATATATAACATTTATTGTACATCTGTGCATTTATTTATAAATATTCCCAGCAATTTAAACAAGTTTTGTTTTCATTGCTGTTTCCAACAGTTTAATGATACTACATTGTAATGATAATCTATATGCATTGATATGAAATCAGCAGGCTATATCAAAACATCAACAAAAACTCATTATGTGCCTTGCTTGGCCATTTAGTTCTTATTACAAGGACCAGATTAACACTAATATTACATAGCTATAATGCAGTGAAAGAAATCTAGAAACATCAAATTAGTGTCCAACATTTTACCCTATTGACCTAATGGCCCTTAAACAATATTGTTTTTAACCATTTTTTTCGTAGGCTGTCTTATCACAGCATTTCAAATTATTGTTTACAGCAATAGTTATGGGTAAATATTAACATTTGTGTACAACTAGCCCCCTTCCCCCTACCTGCTAAAACAAAGTCATTGTAAGTTAACTTTCAAACAATAAGGAACAACTTTATTTTATTAGATCCTTGTAGGGAATTATGTAAGCTTTGTAACGCGCCATCAGACAAGAAAATCCGTGCAATATTAAGCGAATAGTGGCGAAAAAACGTCATATACTGCAGCCGGCTGCATTGTTTTAATTACCGCCCCAAGATGGCGGGCCTGATGACGTGCGCCAGCCTATTCAGCTAGCGCCCGATGCGGCATCTAGGCTTTTATATCTATGGTGGTATAGGCTGCAGTCTAGAAATTATCATATATATATATATATATATATATATATATATAGATATATATATAATATATATATTAATATATATATAATATATTATATATATATAATCATATATATATATAATCATATATATATATATATATATATATATATGTATGTATGTTTAAATATATATACACATATATTTAAGTGTACGCAACCACTGGTAGTACCTACAGTGGATGTGGGTTTATATGTGTTTTTTACAGACATTATTGGAGTTAAGTAATGATGAACGTACAAGTAACGACAATGAAGGACAATACATACTTACATGAGGTTCATGTATTGATATATTCACAGTTATTGTACAATCAGTCATTGTATCTTCTTATATTACCAATATGGTTATCATCAAGTAGCAGTCCCAAATTTTTGACAGCGCCTGCAATAGATATTGTAATATCACTGATTGGAATTCAGGTAAAAACTTTTTCGGTACAAGACTAAAATTGATATCATTGGTCATTCATTATACGACGACTACAATTGCTCAAAAAGAATCTGTAAACCTTCTTGATGCTATATGAATGCCACCTGGATATATTATAATGAGAAACTGCCTTTGACTTATGATAGAATGGAAAACATGAAAGAGAAATAATCTCAAGGTTGAGAAGAATGAGTCTCTTGAAGTGGATTTTTGGCGACTGGCAAACGAGGGGCTCAGAGACATAAGGGTGAGAAGAGTGAATTAAACAGCTCGACTTTCGCCCTTACGAGTCTTGCTCCACGGGTTGCTCTGCGTGTTGGGTAGGTTCGAGTAGTGCCAACTAAACCGACAGTGGATTTTATTATTTTAGCATTTTCTCTTATGTTTCGGTAGTATATTGAGTTCAAAATTTCTTTCACAATTATTCAATGTCAAGGAGCCAAACAAGGCAAAGAGAGGCGAAGTGATGCGAAAAATATCCAAAACTAATGAAAAAACATGATATCAAACACGGAGCTAAACAGGAAGTCTCTACCTTACAGGGAATTTCTGCGAAAAGAGTGTAGTAATCAGTTTTGATGCTCAGATAATGAAATATTCAATGTATCAAAGCTCTGAATGAAAGGGTCCGATAGAAAGAAACGCCAAAGTTAATTCTGTCTAGGTTTTTTACCGACTCTCCCTTTTATCAAAGGAAAATCTGAAATAGCAGGGGTTGATTAGAATGTAACGCATCCTCGGAGCATGTTTGGGCTTTTCAAAGAAGCGTGTATATAGGTACACACACACACGCGTTCACACAAACATATTCATATATGTATATATATACGTATAAAAGGATAAGTCTCAAGTATAAAAGGTCCATTAAAACGCTCTGGTTTAAAGCTAAGGACTATGTTTCGGTGGACTCACTCCCACCCTTATCAAGCAGTGAATGGCAGAATGAGTTACATTAGCGAAATATATAGTGGGAGATATGCCCTTCGGTGATGCCTAAGAAGGTCAGTCCCAGACTTCATTGGAAAGGTTGATCCTATTATCTTGTTGTATAAAAATGTTTATAATAATATATATTCTGCTGTTTATATATATACATAACCACACATTATTTACACACACACACACACACACACACACACACACATATATATATATATATATATATATATATATATATATATATATATATATATATATATATCCTGCAAACATATGTAAAACGCATACTATAGATGTCACAAATTATAAAGTTTTGTGACAGTTGCATTGAGGAGGTAGGAGGTATTAAGTTTGTGGGATATTTCATATTTCAAAAAGGTCACATGCAGTCTTATGCAGGGCTAAGAGCTACTAGAGCCCATGGTAGTTCAATTTCTGCATACTTTAACAGTGTATTGCCATTTGTCACTTTTATTTGAGATTTTTCAAAGTTGTTCAAAGTTTTCTTTTCGAATGCGTGACTCTCAACTCATATGTATTCACAATCATTACATCAGTGTAAAGTATAGTATATCCTCTGGCATAGCTGCTTTCTCATTACACCAGTGTAAATTACAAATCGTCTAATATACAGCTGCTTTCTTTTCATGGCCACCAGCACGATGCTGGGGAAGATGTCTGTCTACAAATCTGTCTTCTGATTCAACACCTGCTCCAAGATTGTCTCTGAGAAAACCTTCAACTCATTTCTCGTCTAATAAAATACGCGAGCTCAGTGCTGAATCACATTCATGTGTCTAGGTATCGAATGAAAGTCTCATGATGATTCCACTTTATATTTTCCAAAATCTGTGCAATGATGCTGAAGAACACAATCCAGCCTCTTCGATTATATCTGTTACGAGGCATCACAGGTAATCCTTCAAAATATAACACTAATAACTTCATATTCAAATGGATACAATAATCAGTAATTAAACCGTTGTAATAAAATACAGCAATTCTGCAAATTGAAATGAATGAACGTAAAGTGGATGATGTTGATGTTGATCTAATAATAAATATAACATATGAATATACTTTTAAATGATGTTCAAGTCTGCCAACCTATTCAAAACGTGACCTCGAATTTTATCTTCAAATTACAATTGTTTTTTGGAGGCCGTTGCAGTTGTGTGGTTCACAAATTTTCAGAATGGCCCTCAGATTGTAAGACGATGACCTATAATATTCTGGCAAAGCAAAGTAGAGACTGCAGAGTTCCAAAGAAAGAAATGTTGGAGTTTTTATACTGTTGTTGTTGTTGTTGTTGTTTACTTTGTTTGTTGTCAGACTGAGCTGGATTTTAACCACCAGCAAAGTCATTAGTCTTAAGATCAGCCAAAACAGAAATAAGAAAATCGTGATTTCCGTGTTTTGGAAAGCTGTCCGAAAGTTACAAGGAGTTACAAGGATTAGGATGTCTCAAAGAATTGTTAGTCCATCCTAAGAGGAGACATCGTGTGCTCACTTATCTGCAGGAGCAGGTTTTACTGTGCACTCACAGTGTCCTCCTAATGATTTTGTCTAGCTTTCTTTTCAACTTGGAAAGACTCCAAAGAAGAGCAGGAGTTTAATTAATTAAAGTCCCTGATAAAGTGAATCTAGACACGGATTCAGTGCTGTGATGAAAATGAAAGAAGGTGAATAATCAGGAAGCGTCGTAGATAGAATCAATATTCCCATCATCGATTACAAAAGCTGCATCACCTTAATGTGCGTTTTATAAACTCAACAATTTCTCCACCATCAAAGCCAACCAAAATAAAAAGAAAATCACTCAAAATATTGATGGAGAAGATTTGATTTATATGGACTAGCTGGCATTATGCCAAGCACTGGGGCAACTAAGGCCATTCAGCGCTGATACGGAAATTGACAGCAAAAGGTTTGAAAGGTGTAACAGGAGGAAAACCTCAAAGCAGTTGAAGCACTATGAGACAACTGTTAGGAGAGGGTTAAGGAGAGTAAGATGGTGGAAAGAGAATATGAACGAAGGTACAGCAAAAGGAATGAAAGTAGTTGCAGGTAGGGGCCGAAGGGACACTACATAGATCCTTAAGTAACGCTTACATTGCACCGAATGAGCTGCACTGACGGCACTACCCCACTACGGGGTTGATGGGGAAGAGAGGATGGTATTTGTTTTGGTATAAAACCTCAGATTTTGGGAGACGCAGCAGACGAGAAACTGGAAGGGTCCTGCTCCTTCTAGCAGAAACAGGGGATGATCTAATTTAGTGATCCCATTATACCAAGGCCAAACGTGACAAAGGCAGTTTAGAATTTGAAACGAGAAGACTGATAAACGAAAGGAGACAGCTGATTAAAAATAAGAAAAGAGAAGGATCGAGGAAACAGGCAAGACTTAGGCTACCAAAAACGGCGAATAAAATCACATGTTACTCGAGTATCCTAAAAGAGAAAGGCAAATCTTTCATATCTACCTCACTCAAGGATTGATATTTCTATCAGAGGTACTTCCTTGAATAACTACAAATTTAGTCTACAATTAGCATTTATCTATCAGTTTCGTTTGGAATTTGATGTAGGTATATAACCACACGGTTACAGGGAAGGACAAACAAAAATGCTGTACCTCAAAAATTCTTATTATAAAGGCCTATCTTTTCCAATTAAGCATAAATAAGGACTAAAATATATTAAATTTAGTGTCTAGAATAATATTCAGACTCTAAAACCAATGACACTTTTTTTTAATATATTACTCAGAAGTTCGTGAAGTCATCTATCACTCTTGTTACCGTGGTGGATGCACAGTCCTCACCCTGAATCACAATGTCTTCAATTTCAAATGAATGAAACGAAAAAAAGGTACCTCAGTGAATAAAAGGAAAAAGTAAGTCCACTCCTCTTATCCTTGTACAATATGGGCTCTTCAAGTGGCTGTTCATAAATTCATTCCATATGGTTATATTTTCTAATGATTCATGGAGACAGTTTTCTAAACAAGATTACATTTCTCTCAAAAGCGTATTTATTTCAATGACGATCTTAATACAAGAAGATCTCATTGAGGTTAACTGGAGATTTGTTATAAATATCTTTCATTATTATCCACAGTACGAATTGCAAATGCTCTTCTGCTTACAAACTTTCAGCGATACGAACAACCGTGATCGTAAATTAAAATTGTTTTCGGAGCGCTCCGTCTGCCAGTGGCAGGTTCAAATTTTGTATTGGGTGCCTCTGCTTACTTACAGTTTTTGCTGCCACCCACACTGAACAGCACTGTAGATGAAGGCAATACGCTCCCCAAAGACTCGAACCTACTCAAGTGGCAGCCGACAGGACGTCATCTTTCTGTTGTGCTTCAATTTATTTGTGAGTTTTATGTGAAATACCGAGCCCATCCTTTTTCTGTCATGGCTAATGGCAGGTGCAAGGCCAGCAGAGATAGTAGCAGTGGTAAAAAGCAGCAAGTCATCTCAATGGAAACAACAATGGCAATTATAAAGAAATTAGAAAGTGGTGGAAAAAATGGTTGAGGAAGCAAGCCATCATGATATGACTCATTCAACTATTGTCACGATCTTTTAAAAACAACGACCGAATGATGGAATACATAAAAAGTGCTGTGCCAATGCAGTCAACAATTATAACAAGAGACGGGGGGCGGGGGCGGAGTGTTTGGGGTAGAAGAAATGGAAGAAATTCTGGGTATTTGGATGGAACACTATATTCAAATGTGTTATTTAGGCCTTTTCGATGACTTGAAGGCTAAGGCGAAAAAGCGCTGCATACGAAACATTTGCTGCAAGTTTTGGA
>NC_087214.1:50508643-50551348 GCF_015104395.2 Macrobrachium nipponense
GTCTTGCATTTGATATTAAAAGTATGTTTGGTTGGTTTTCAGCTGCTTCCACGCGTTGACGATGAAGAGAAAAGCAATAGAGGCCAGTTCACACCGGATGCGATGCTAAACACGCCAAGCTATGGTAGCCAGGCTTGAGGAACGTCATTCTTGATTGATAAGTGGGGTAGGGGCTGGAGAATAGGTAACGGAAGAGAGAGAGAGAGGGGGGGGGGGGGTGTTGGCTAAACGGACTCCCATTTGATTTGATCCTTATGAGAGGGTAGGGAAATGGATAATACAAAGATATAAACGGTATTTACCGGTTTCCACCAAATACAAAGATTTGAAGATGAAAAAACGTAAAATCTCTATCTTTACCTCACAATGAGAATAACCATCACTTTTGATTATTCGACCAAGATGTTTTCTCTCCCCAAAAACGGATATAAAATACTGAATAATATAAATGGTTAAGGATGAGAAAAGAAGTTCTGAATCTAGTAGTAAGATTAAGCCTTATTTATGCAGGCACGGGCTCTTGCTCTGCAGCATTATTAATTAACTTGACGTTTGTTGATCCCACCTCACAAGGAATGAAGGACAATAATTGTGGAAGGAACTGAGGCGGTTGTGTGTTTTCGTAGCCTTTCCCTCGAGGACACAACAGCCTCCGCGTTTATTACTTCATCTTTATTTCAATATTTTTGATAGTTTGGATTTTCATTCCAAAAATAGATTAATATGAAGACTATTGTAATTTGTTAATAATCTATAATCTCAGAATGAAAATACTACCCACTTTTTATTAATTAAACGATAATTTCCTATTAATCTATGTAACAAGTATATTTTCTATGCTGAACTTGATGGATTTTCATATTGAAATTATTAAAAATTATGAATATTTTTAAAATAATGATAAAATTTATAGAAAAAATCATGTAAAAATATATTATTAGACTTTTCTTGTGGCTTCTCCTCCCACCGAAGCGATCCATTTAACAAAGAAAAACTTCCGGATGAAAGATTCTTCACAAAGCTCATGAATAAAATGTGCCCTAATTCAACTCCTTCATCTGGGAGGACTCAAAATAACTTCGAACTTTATTCATCAAAGCAAATATTTTGTGTAATGGCGAGAGCAGCCTTCGGGTCTGACCTACAATTTTTTTCTCTCTCTCTCTCGTCAATTCCTGATGGTCTTCTTATTCTTCAGGTGAAGAGAGGATGGTACTAAATGTCAAGCAGACGACCGCACGAAGATATCTTCATTTCGGTTCACTTCTCACTTCATCTCACATGTAGTACTGCAGTGTAAACTGCCTTTTCTATATTCTTCTGTTTTAATTATATTAATAAACGATATCCTGGTGAAGGAGGCCGCCTCCTTTACATTTACCGGAAGCGCAGCAACACTTCAAAGAGAGGCGACAGACTGAAATTTCCTCGTGCTGGGCGGAGAAATATTTGTCTCGTTCCCTCAGAGACGCTTTCTGCGTCAAACACCTCTTCTATTCTCAGCATATTACTGAAAATTCTTTCGTTATTTAGAAAGGCCTAATAGTGAGAAGGTTACTACCGGCAGTGTCAACATGTCTTGTCTTTCAAACATGTAGCTGTGAGCGTGTTTCAGGACGACTTCACCAAGGCCTAGAAAGCAATTTCTGTTACTCTAAATGAAAAATGGTTGTAGGTTTCAAATGTGTGACAAATTTTGGCTTTATAAGAGTTTTCATATGTCTCACAGACTGGTAGTAGCAAGAAAGTGTAGGTTGGTAGCTGAAGCTAGACCTATGCGGTATGCCTTCAAACTAATCATACAGGAAGACGTTACATCATTTAAACCTTAATTCTAATCACAACTTAATTACGAATATAAATTAAAATCTTTTCCTTTTGACAAATCTCTCGAATCATCAGCCAAGAACAAAGACCTACAAGGATGGTAACAACAAGGGAAAGACCTTGTGAGTGCAAGCGCTAGGCTTATGCCTCTTGATTTGGCCGCTACTTTTATTCTTTTTTTCCTTTTTGGAAGAAGGATCTTATTCCAAATGAGTCTAAAATACTTTCTTAGCGTCCTGAGTACATCCTTTAACAATTTCTCTCCGAGACAATCGTTTCAAAAGGCTCAGGAGAGAAGAAATCTTTCATTGCCTTTCCAATATCATTTGAGAAGATATACAGAAATCAGAATGCAATGTTCGTTACTTCCTACAACAGAACTGAGAACGATAATATTCAAACATATATTGAACAGTAAAGATTAACTGAAACAAAATAACATATTCTTCTTGTAGGGGAGGTGGGCGGGCGATGCAATAGGGTTTTGTCTCTACAGAACTGTATCATTAGCTGGACAGGCTGTTTCAATATGGCCGCCGTACGTCTCGCGCTCTTTGTGATTTTTTTTTTTTTTTTTCTAAATAAATATTGAATAATATTTATTGAATAATGATATAAATAATTAAGGATGAGAAAACAGAGTTCTGATTATAGGCTATGCGGTAATTAAAGAAACGTTTGGTGGAACCACCATCTCAAAAGGAAGTTGGATAAGAGGGTCGGAGTAGGACTATTTGGCGATGCCCTTTTGGCGCCGAACTCTTTTGGCATCAACCTTTATGGCACTGAACTGTTTTGGCGCCAGTTTAGACTAACAAATGAAACGATGTGTGTGTGTTTGTGTGTATGATGACAAACAAAACTGTGTAATTATATTGTAAACTAGTGCAGTAATTTTTAAAACTAACGACGTGCATTTCTTAACAACCACCGTGCAGCTATATTCAGAGCTCTTTAACAACGTGCTTTTCTTAACACTACAATTAGTTTTTATATCAAACACAACTACACAACAATTTAATGCTTTAGTGGTTCACAGAAAAACAGCCTTGTTTTTATTTTCTCTTAGAGTCCATATCAGAAATGGCTGAAAATAGTCTTAGCAAGAGAGATAAACCAAAGTTTTCACACAATGGATATTTATACTCTTTCGAACGGCGAACAATAGGTGGTGAGGACAGAACCAACAATCATGGTGAGGCAGCACACACAAAAATAGATGTCGAATTGGGAATGAACCACCCAGTTATTTGGAAGTTCATTGGTGGGGAAACTCCGAATCAGAAACTCCTAAAATAGTACATTAAGGCTGATGAGTGAATTCTAAACATCGCAAAAGGTCTGGCTTACAATTATGATATTCTTTTAAGTTTTACATAAATTTCATTTTGTATCTTTTCTTGTAAACAAATGTCATGTATTTATCCATTTCAATTACGTGGTCTGCCCTACAATGCGTTTGAGATTGAGCCGGCCTTATGCCAGTACGGGCTCTTGCTCCAAGAGCAGCCCGTAGGACCCTACGATTTTGCAATATATTATTTAATATTCATTTTATTTATTATTTTTTGTTGCAAATAAATGTCATGTTTTTGTCCATTTTATTTCATTTTCGTGGTCTGCCCTACAATGTTGAAACAAGTTTTATATTTATGTAATTTGTTATTTTGTGTTATGAGCAAATGTGATGTTCTCAATCGTTACTCTTCAAACTGGCACCAAAACAGTTCGGCGCCAAAACGGTTGGTGCCAAAACAGTTCGGCGTCAAACAATCGGCGGCAAATAGTCGTCGCCAAAAGGGCGGCGCCAAAAAGTACCCGACCCTAAGAAGGTTGTGTGATGTCATAGCATGTAGTACTTCCTTCCCTGTAACCTGCAGCCATCGTGTGATTTCTTTCGTTCAGTCTTTTGGGTTTTTTGCACCAAAAACAGATTGAGGATTTGCAAAGGAAATAAAGCATTAAATTCCCTTATAGAAATGAGAATACTCTCTGCTTTTTATCATTTAAATAAAATTTTTTTATAATAATCTATGTATAATAAATATAATTTACACACTGAATTTCATGGATTTGTATATTTAAAAATGTTCAAATTATCATTATATAAAAAATAGTGAATCAATAAGTAAAAATACTTTAAATACAAAGTGTTCTGTCATATCACATCCCGTTGAGGCTCTTCCTCCCATTCCAGCGACTCCCAATCCTGGAAACCTCTAGAATCGACCGACGACTTTTTTATCCTCTCAGGAAGTCGTCATCAACAGCCTTTTCCATATAACGAAAATTCAAAAACATTTCTCTCGTTTTCGTGAAAAAGTTTTTTCAAAACAAACTTATGAGAGAAATTAACGTTTACGAACAAGAAGCTCGAACATGACAGAAATTAAAGTATTTATTTATTCTCTCTCTCTCTCTCTCTCTCTCTCTCTCTTCTCTCTCTCTCTCTCTCTGAAGCTGTTTTACTCGAGTCTGAAATAGTATGTCCACTGAGGTAAAAGTAGACTGAATGTGGAAAACACGACCCCATGGTGGAGTGGCCACCCCAGAAGGGCTGAGAGATCCGGAGACCCCAACCGAACGTTCGACATCTGAAAGAACGTCCGCCATTTGGTCGCTCTCTTTCCGAGGAGCTCAGGATCGAAACCGAGGTCCTGATTGAAGGCCTGCTTCCAATAATTTGAATTCAACCTGTTTATGATTTTTGTGAGATAGGTTACCAACGTATTTATGACAAGTTTAATGTAGTGGAAATACCCAAAGCCTCATCTATGGACAATTTAACCGTGAGAAATGTATTCGTTTAATGACCAATAAAACGGATTCCGACTGATAAAACAAATGAAGGTTGAAAGGAATTCCCCAAAGTATGAACACTCACTGAGATATTTTAATTTGTTTTAAATTCCTCGGAAACGTACACATTTACCGTATAAGAGAGCAATGGAGAAGTTCAATGAGAAAGAGAATTTTGTTGTCCACATATTCCCTTAAAAGACTTATGCGGTCCCACACACCTCCATCTCAGCTGGAGGGCTCAACTCAAGAAATACAACACAGCATATGTCAAGCATCTTTTGTGTAGACATTTTCATTCATACTATTGTTATGTTATATGTATCATTGTTATCACATGTATTACAATGTCAGCCTTTCAGCCATATGAACCATAACTTCAGTCGTGTCTTGTACATCGAATTATGTGCATCTTTCCTTTCTTCAACAAACACAAGTGATTGTATTGTTTTCTTCGCCCCGTGTCAGGCACTACAATTCCGCTCGCAAGAGCTAATGACCTGTCTGTATGTTGTCTGAATTAGCCTACGGGCTGCTCTATGAGCAAGAGCCCGTGCTGGCATAAAGCCAGTTTAATCTCAAACAACAACAACATCTGAATTAGTCAGTAACTTTGTAGAGGCAGTTTCAACTCACACCTTCGCTACAGACTCGAGGCTCAGAACACATTTCCCCAAAGTTCTTTCCTTTCTCATCTTCCTCAGCGACTCAAGATAGACTTGCGCGACCACACACACTGGGCCTTCCACTTTGGACTTTCTGAATCCGTGTAATTTCCATGAATGTGTCTCATATAAGACAATTGAACCAAAATATCAAAAGAACCTTAAAAACAAAAAATACACAGATCTCCAGAGAGACTCCGATCTCTGATATTTCCTGGAAATGTCTCCTATGTAACAACAATTGAACCACAATACCAAAATAACCTGGAAAACCTGGAGCCCGAGAGACCCACATAATAATAATAATGATGATGATGATGATGATGATAATGATGATGATGATGATGATTATAACACCGAATTTTGTATTGCGGAATACAAAATTTAGATGCAAATATACAATTCAAAGAATGAGAACTTGATTTTATTGAAAAGACTATTTACTTAGCATTTTAATTTGAATAATTATAAAAATCTACGCACGTCTTACCTGACAAGAGTTTGGATGCTACTGCCACTTTAATTATAGAGGATTTATAACTCAAACACATTACATATTCTTGCAAAGAGTCTTAAGAAATAATAAAAAAATGCCAGACCATCCCCCATTTATGTCACAACAAATCTCTGAACTTTCCAAGAGCACATTCGTATCACACGCACTGAAATACTTCACCAGAAAACTAATGCAATTCAGACTTCCATAACTTCCCCGGAAACACCAATGTTTGGAAATAGCTACATTTTATATTCCATCAGAATGCATTCGGAAAAAAAAAAAAAAAAAAGTACGTAATTAAAACTGTTCGGAATATCTGACTTTATTTCGACGGACTGGAAGACTTCCATTTCCTCTTGTGAATATTCACCCTCATGTTCTATGCTCTGAATGTTTATGCAAATGCCTGGCTGATAGTTATCAGACGAATTTATGGGGCTGCCTGAATGGCGTGTGCAAGGTATAGGCCTATAGGGCTTGTGGGTATGTGTGTGTGTATGCGCAAGCGCGCTGTGCTGTGCTCTGGTGCGAGAGGATTTTTATCTATTTTGCCTTTACGAGAATATGATAACATACGTAAATTCGTCGTCGATGGATAAATTTGTATCAAAGCGATTTGTATCTAAGTCATATTACGTATTTTCGACAGAGGATTCCAACACTGAAGAATAATGACGAATAAATGAAATCCCCCGATATTATCATATGAAACCCTATTTAAGGAAACTCCCACAACTAACGAGATTATCCGACTTTACGAAAGCTGTGTGTGTGTGTGTGTGTCGCTTTTGCTTGGCCAATCCACAAGTGTTTATGCGCTGGTTGGTAAGGATTGGGATGGACTAAGTGTGAGAGCGTTTAGTTAGACAAGTGAGGTGGAGTGGTTGCCATTCAGTGACAAATCGTAAGAATTGTTAGCCAAGGACCGTGTGGATAGAATGAATGTAGAAGGAAAGAAACTATGAGAAATGTGAATAACAAGAACGTACGAATGTCTTATAAAAAATGCTCTGAAAACGTTTGATGAGGGGGAATACCTGATATCAAAAGTACACCTACACGAGTACTTCGGGTAGATAAGAGAAATAAAGATTTTGTTAAAGGAAGAGGTTTTGATACATTACTTGATAGTGTGAGTCACATGGAAAACCAGGTTGATGGTTGTAGAGGAGAGAAGGTGAGAGACTGGAAGGTCTATCAGGTCATTGCCTGGTTGAAGCAAAAGTTGAAAAATTAATGAAAGGATTTTAAATTCAGTCAAAAAGAGGATGGATGTATAAAACAGAGTGAAGCTTAACTAAGACAATCTAGTAACGAAAATGTATGTAAAAGTTTTAGTTCCAGAAGAGTTTTCAAAAGTAATTAGAACAAATGAGCTTCGTGGAAAAAATGCACGTGAATGAAAATCAGGCTGAAGTCTAATTAAAGATACTCGAGTACAAGACTTCGGTGGATATTTTTCAAAAAGTCAACGTTTGGGTTAGAAGTCACCAATATGATTTCAGACATTTTATAAGGATAAAAAAATGAATAAAAAAATAAAAAATGGCCAAAACAAAATTGAGAGGAAATATACTACGGTTATGTAAACAGTTAATTGATTATTAAATATGGATTTATGACGAAAGTAGAAGTAATAATATTTTGATAAAAAAAAACTATAAAACGAATATTAAAACTACATTCTTCTCCATTTTTCTCATTCACAAGTTTGGAATGAAGATATATAACCTGGAAAATTGCTTGAAAAACATTCCGTTGCTTTACTCGCTCTAGATTTCATGTTAAGAGGTTAACTCTACACAGTTGTTGATTTAGAATTGAACAAAGCAGGTAAAACTGGACTCGGGAAAGTTTGTGGACACAAGATGTTCTTGGAGATGACCGTCTCCTTCAGATGCTCTTCTTCAACGGAGGAGACTAAGGAACAAAGGCAGATGATGGCAGTCCTCTTTCATACAAATGTTACACAGCAAAGCCAAAAATTCTTTTATTTTATCGTGTGAAATTTAATATCATAAAGGATTAAAAAAATGACGTTGTAGGATTTTTTTTTTTATTATCATTTTCTCTTTCCTGGAACCCCACAGAGGCACAGAATTTTCTTCGACACGCCCCTCGTTGTATGATAAATATATCGACAGAAAAAGAGATGATGGATAAACAGACGAGACATTTCAATTTGCTACTATTTCTTCACCTCCTTAATTAAGGACAAAAATAAACCTCTTCTGCCGGAGGAGACGAATTATATATCGCACCAAATCTCCTCTGAAGTGACCCATCATGAAGGTGGAGAGAAAAAGCGAAACTTTCCAGTAACACCAGAACACACCCAGCACTTCACTCCTCTCTCAGCCGTCATCAGCAGTCGTCCATCCCCCCCCCCCCCCCCCTCCCCCCCCCCCTCCCCCCCCCCACCCCCCCCCACCCCCCCCCCCCCCCCCCCCCCCCAACCCCCCCCCCCCCCAAATCACCACACTCCCCGGACCTCAAATGCCCTTCAGTCATTAAGGAATCTCGTGAAGAAATTCCTTCTATTAGGAACCTCCAAAATATAAATTCTGAGCAGGAACACAGATCTGCTTCTCCGTTTTGCTCATTAAATCAAACCTAAGGGTTTCCAGTTTTTATGAGAGAGAGAGAGAGAGAGAGAGAGAGAGAGAGAGAGAGAGAGAGAGAGAGAGAGAGAATTAAGTACTATTATATCACTTCATTCATCCGATGCAGATTTTTGCATCACAATTCCTCTCAGAAATTTCCAAAAATGTCTTTCGTCTGCTCTCTTCAATATTATGGCAACCGAGGTACTATTTTGCGCTTTCTGCTGCCTCCCTATCCTAATCTTAGCCCCACCAGCCCCGTATCACCCACGGAGACCCTCTCACCCCCTTCCAAAAAGTCGGCAGCCCAATTTGGGTTCTCGATTCCGTTAAAGCAAAGGTGGTATATAAATCATTGAATGTTCATAGTTATGCTGATTATGGCATCATATACCTTAAACAAATATGAACTTATACAAGGGGCTGTATAAGGGTTTATTTGGGCAATGTATATATAACATAATAGAGTGGAAGAATCTTTTCGTCAGAACGTTTACATATTATTAGGCATGGCAAATTCACTCATTCAATTTGTTCAAAAATTGCTGCAAAGAGTTTGAAGTTGCGGCTCAATTTGGTGGTTTGAAGCCGATGAAAAATGTATTTACTTCACGTCAACAGATTTACCGTAATCTTTAAACTATCGTATTTCAAATGGCCTTTGATGTTGATGAAAATTATGCAAATTTATTGGGAAACATTTTTTATCGCAACTGAAAAACTTAGTGATTCTTAATGCAGAAGCTGGGCGCAGTTTCAACAATTTGCTCATTTCGAAATCAAGGCTCTCGAACGATTCTCCTTATTTTCAGGAGTCCCCCGTTCAATCTGCATTTCCGTTTTCTGAGATTTAAGGGCGACGCACATTTTCGTTTCAGGACATCCGCTAAACTGATATTAGAAAACGATGTCGCCCAAATTACTGTAATTTTTTTTTTTTATTACATTTTTCCTGTGACTTTTTTTTACCTTGATTCAGCCAATTAAACCTGGCACACCGACAGAAATGCAGGCCAATCTTTAACATTATTAGTGATGTTTTGCCAAAGATTTCTTTTAATAAATACGATAAAACGCAAGAATAACATGAGCACGTCACCTCATAAAAATCATAGTCCCATCCTCCTCAAGATCCCTTCAGATGTGGCTTAATGTACTTTTTGTTTTATCCAAAATCGGACGAAACTAAACGCGAAGTAAGCGCAGTAACCCTTCCACAATATGCACCGAAATAACAACCAACCAATAGACACCATTCCATAGAGAGAGAGAGAGAGAGAGAGAGAGAGAGAGAGAGAGAGAGAGAGAGAGAGAGAGAGAGAGAGAGAGTAATAAGGCGGGATAGGTGGTAAATTTCATTTTTATACGAAAAGCTAAGAATGATGTTTTGAAAAGAAAATCCTCAAGTGTTCAGCAATAATGGGACCGACTATAATTCTCAAGAAACTCGCCACAAAATAGTTATCTTTATTATAAGCCAACTAATAACTTTTTTTAACTTATTTTCTAAATTAACATAAAAAAACCCTCCGTCTACGTCCCTCCCACCCAAATAAAAGCCGATATCCCGTCGGCCCATCCCCTCCCAAAAATGGGCACAGCATTACTTCTTTTTAAGATGCTACAGAAAAACTTAACATTCAGACCTGTAAGCTTTGTCAAGACGCTTTCCTCTACATTAATTAACACACGATGTTCACTCAAGAGTCAGGTCAAAACAAACGGGGAGCACTGTGCACAACCAGTAGGGTATCCCGAAAATGAATAACAGCCCAGGGGCAGACAATCCAAAAATAAAAACATAAGACAATAAACGAAACACACAATGAGCACGAAAGCATTGCAGCAGTAATCAAGTATTTTGGAACCTTCCACAAAAACCAACTCCCAAACACCAATTTACTCACAAATTAACCGCAGACCTATTTAAAAATAAGAACAACAGAGTAAGTACAAAAAATAAACTATGGAACACTCACGCCGTCATAGGCAAGGTTCTATATCGTCCAATAGGGCGGCGTTCTTGCTGCAACACGTTCCTGTCGTATTTTCCCCCACACTAAAGCCCCACTTCCGGGACAGCCACTCTTTTTGCTTTCAACACTAACATGGCATCCCCCAGTATCCCTTTGTGCTGTCCGTGTCCAGAATATTCTGTAACAAAATCTCAAGAAATCAAAATGCACGAGTTCATTAACCTACAACCACCCACGAAGTGTGAGACTTTGTCTGACTCCTGAGTCGTGGGAGATCGAAGTCATCGAACCAACTTTGATTCTCAGGTGACGTTCTTTTAGTAATAATGCTAACAGTTCTCCAATGCTGATGCATAAAACGTTCAATTAAGATTATTAGTGTGAAGGCCATATAATTACGATAATATTAAATTAGTGTTAATATTTTCCCAATCCAATGTTCGTGGCGTTTACATGATATTACATAGACTAGATTAGAAAGGTTATGGAATACCAACTTTTCGAATATATAATATACAAAAATGAAACTAATGACAGCCATAGGAATCACATAAAATACCCTTATAATAACATCGAATATTTATGAAAGTAGTTTTGAGCTCAATATACTACCGAAACATAAAAGAAAATGGTAAAATGATAAAATCTAGACTGTCGGTCTTGTTGGCATTACTTCAACCTACCCAACACGCAGAGCAACTCGTGGAGCGAGACCCGTAAGGGCGAAAGTCGTGCTGTTTAATTCACTCTTCGCACCCTTATGTCTCTGAGCCCCTCGTTAGGTTCCTAGTTAGTTTTGGATGCACATATTAGATGTGCAAATGACGCGCTTGCCAGTATGCTAAGCTTTGTGTTTATCGTGCAAGATGTCTTCCATCAATATGCAAACGACTTTTAATTCCTCCATCATCGAGATGATGTGTCCTTGAACAATTCTGAATATGTAAGAATGTGATCTTTACTTGATGTTTGTTGACATGTGCATAACCTCAAATTTCGTTTATGCCAAATGATCCAGTAGTAGTAATTGTAATGGTTTTTACAATTATAAACGTATCAGGAAAAATGTGACCATTAGATTCTAAACCAGCAGTATATTTATCACAAGAGGGATGATCAACTACTTTGAAACTACGCCAAATTTACAGGAAGGCTCTGTTCTCGGTTTCATGGAAGGGATGGACATCGAAAACTAAAACATATATATATATATATATATAATATATATATATATATATATATATAGAGAGAGAGAGAGAGAGAGGAGAGAGAGAGAGAGAGAGAGAGAGAGAGAGAGAGAGAGAGAGGGGTGGGACTCCCTTGCTTCCCGACACCCTTGTCCCCGCCATCTTTCCCTCTTCCTTCCTCCTCCAGAGAGAGAGAGAGAGAGAGAGAGAGAGAGAGCCAATTATGAGGTGAATAAAAAAGAAAGAAAATACGCTTCGCAAAAGCCGAACAACTCTAGAGTTATAATGACCAATCGAACTAAAATATTGAGTTACCATTGTCCCGATTAATTGAAATGGAAACTGACAGTAAAAGGGTTGATAGGTGTAACAGGAGGAAAAACCTCAAAGCAGTTGCACTATGAAGCAATTGTTAGGAGAGGGTGGACAGTAAGATGGAAAAGAATTTGAAAAGAGTTACAGTAAATGTAACGAAAGGGGTTGCAGCAAGTGGCAGAAGGCAAGCTGTAAAGAATTAAGTAATGCCTACAGTCCACCGCATGAGGTGCACTGACGGCACGGGGACCATGGTCCCAAAAACACACAAGGCTTTATAATGACCTAACAACGTGATTAAATTCCCCTTCACAAGTCTATTCCCCCAAAAAGAGAAGTATCGTGATACAGACCTGAATGAACTCGTCAGCGATATATAGTGTAGAAAGTAACATTATTTAACGTGATGTTTATGGGATCTCGGATACCTCAAATGCCTGGGAGAAAGGAGTGTGAAAAATGACGAGTCTGAAATAATCAGTGAAAGGCAAAAGAACAGACCCCTGAGGAATCTTCGGGAAGGTTTGGTCATACTTATCTGATCGTTTGGCGACCGAGCAGCCACCATGACATCGAGAGCCTCCTATAAGTGAAGTAGTTATTGGTATAGTTCTGTATATTTTGTGTAAATTTATGTTTATTGATCTATTAAAAGACTGGACGAAAATTTTCTACGTTTAGAAAATTATAAGCACGAGAAGGTACTTTAGACTGAGATTACACAATCTATGTTCTTCTTCTTCACAATTATTTTTTTTATTTTTTACTCCTTTTCCCTCTGCATGTAGTACATTCTTCGTGATTACTCCAATTTCTAGTTACATCTCCATCTGTCAGACTGGTAACAACCGAGTAGGTCGGGGTTTTAAGACGTTTGGTGTCTACAGGAGACAAATCGACCCAGTCAGGTGCTATTTTCTCAGGGGTGCAAAGGACACATCTCAGCCACTGCCATTCTCACTAGAGTAACTTAGTTGTCATTAATTTCTAATTATCATTCGAGTTTTTACATTCTTACCTTAAATATTTAAGTGTTCCATTCTTTCATAATTAGCTTTTTGTCTCCTCACCGGTGGTTATCTTGGAGTATTATGTTGGCTGACGACTGTTCCGTATTTTTCAAGCTGTGTTGGTTAAGTGGCTGGGCTCCTTCGATATCCGAGGGATTGGGGTTTACTCTTGAAGGAGTTTGCCTCAGTGTATTTCTGAACCCCCAAACTTGAAGGGTGCTTCTGTTGATGCCGGATTTATTCCTCGCCTTATTTGAAAGTTACTTTTGGACGCTGGATAGCTTCCTTTAAGTTATCTTGCTCTGCAAGTCTGCAACATTCTGCAATTTGTGCACTGCACCCTTGGTTGAGTAAAAGCCAAGGGGACCTATCTGTCCCAAGGTAGTAATTTATTATGTTCACGGCCTATAGTTCACTGCTGACGTTTTGATTAACCATTGTGGGATCCTGCCAACCACCATAATTATCTGAGAACTAATTTTCTCTGCCACTCGGATTTGCTCTTCAGACGTGGAGAATAGTTAATCTTACTTTTCGCTTACCTCCTCTTTCTGGACCCTCTCCCCTTTTGTCTTTAATTGTGTAGTTTTTTTTACAGGAATTTAAGAGTGTTTCATTAATTTTTGTATTATTAAGGTTCAAGGGTTATTTCTGTCTGAGACTTATATATTAAAATAAAGGTTTTTTTATGGTATTTTCTTTGTCCCCTTGAATTGACTTTGCACACCTATTGAAGTTAGACACTATTCCACCTTTTGTGGACTTAGCATTGTGTTTTTGAATACTATTTGTTGAGATGAAACTCTGTATAGTGTGGTGGTGAACCAAGCCATCACACTTGCTTGGCTGACGTTATACTCTCACATTCTTTTGCAAGTTCAGTCGATGTGCTTTCCAAATCTTATTTTTGTAGCCCATTGTTTGGTTTACCTCCAGCTATCTTGAGTCGACCAACTTTGGTACCAGACCTTAACTCTCTATTTCACCAGCATTCTCTGACATTTTTTCTTCTTCTCCCAAATTTCGTTTAATACAATCCTTTTTCCTATCAAAACTGTTTACACATTTTATCAAAATATCTTTTAAAAGAACAGCATATAAATTATAAATAAATCTTTAACTTCGGCAGTAATTTAAAGGACACATTTTTTAATGTTGTTTGTGATGAATAATTTCGTTTTTGCGTGTTGTAAGCCCAGCATATAGAGTGACCGATCATGCTTTAAGGAGATAGTAAGATATATGAAATTTTTTTTTTTCAATTTTTTTATTAACATACTCTCGCCATAATTAACTAAAAATTGTCCTCTTAAATATCCCTATAGCCTATAATCTCTTTAATACTAGATATTTGTAACTTGCCTCTAATCAATTCACTCAAGGTTCATCTTATTAAAAGTTAACAAAGCATTGAACATTGATTTGGCAAAGTAAATCGGTCATGCGTTATTGGCCAACTGATATTTATGTAAAGCGAAGTAACATTCCAGTGGCTCCAAACAAATGGTAATCCTTTACAAAACTGGTATAATCATCCCGCTAAACATCACACACGCTACAGGTTTCCCTAAACCATTCGACAACCTTTTATTGATTATTGTGTTTTATAACTTATACTTTTTCTATTATTCCAAAGTTTACGAGAGCTAGTTTGTAGTTGTTATAGGTTGGCAGCATTGCCATATGTTTCTGCGAGAAAATTTTCCGATTTAGTATCTAGGAAATGGAAGAAATGTGGAAAATGGTCTGTATGAGAATTCCTCCGTTTATATATTCTTTATAAGTACGTACTCCTATGCATAACAAGGTGAGATCCGTACATCGATGTGTGCAAGTAATCATAAAAAATCAAAAAGAAAGAGAGGAAAAATCAAAGCCAAAATGAGAGCAATGACGTTGATAAATCTTAACCTGTCGTAACCTGTATCGCCTCGTCTTGCCTGGATTGTATTCGGTATCCAGGTACGTTTGTTCCAGTTTTATATATATTTGATTTCCTTCCATAAAAGAGAGAGAGAGAGAGAGAGAGAGAGAGAGAGAGAGAGAGAGAGAGAGAGAGCCGTGATACTAACCTATTTCTGAACTCTCAAAGCCACTGGTTCCAAACAGATCCTCCCCTGACAAAAATATCCTCGTCCAAGTTTTTCCTTTCACTTTTCATTCGGACACCAACTCATTCTGAGAGTGAGTTACTTTTTAACAACTACTTCTGGGGGTTTCTTTCTCCACAAGACAGTTTGTCCCTGTTCGGACATAAACGTTGAGGGGAAAGGGTGGAAAAATGACTCCTAATGAAAGCGGTTGCTTCTACTTATTCTGGAGGCGTCTTCTTGTTTCCCCGGAAGTGTTCAGTGTATTCATGAATATGCCAAGACTGCTCCCCCCCCCCTTTTTTTTTATCCTGAGCATGTTGTTCCTCGCTTCTGGTTTTGCGAGACATGAAGTTTTGTTTACATATAGAAGTGGAATCGCGATGTTGTCCAGAATTAAGAAGGGGACATTTGAATGTAAAGGAAATGTGTTTTGTAAAGCTTCAGAGAAGCTTACTGTATTAAATTGTGTTGGATACAGACACGAGTATCTTTACCACATCAATGACAATTCCTGAAGATTCACTTTTCCTCGGCGCTGAACTTTGCCATTTGAAATAAATGCTTTATACTCCCTTTGTCACACTCTCTTTCAATGATCATTTTGAGTCTTGAATAAAAAGCATTTTCAACTTTTCTTTGATGTCAGCTCTTATCTTAGACCTGCAAATGAAAGAGAAAAGAAGGACTGATATGATACACCTTTTGTTCCCTTCTGTATTTTGCAGTACAATAACTACAGAAGCCGACTGCATTCTTCTATACCGTCGAAGTCTTTCAAACCAGATACCACACAACGTCAGTTTGTTCGAAATGGGATGAAGCGTATTATCAAAACAGACGATTGACCTCAGGACGACGAAAAACTTTACATTTTTCCTATTGATAAAGATCATTTTTAAATAGACCTAGCGTTTTTTCTGTGAACAATTACCTTTATAATACCAAGACTTGAGACAATAGACGCATATTAAGAAAACATAGCGAAAATCAGTTATATTGCGTATTCGCCGCTATGGAGCAACCAACTGTACCGTGCGCACGCACATGAGCGTGTTTATGTTGACACATGCATAGCGATGCGCCGGCAGCCACTGATGAGTAACTTTCCTCGAATCTCACATCAATATCTTCTTGTCTTCTTGAACAGCATCAGTTTTCCGTTCGCGTCGCTTGAGTCGCAATAAAGGAAGACAAATTATGCAACAGGCAACAGCGAGAGGAAAGTTGATCAAGGGACAGAGGCGACGGTCGTCAAGAAATGACAACAACCGGACGAAAGATGTTTCACGAGTTTCATGGATGCAAAATCTGATGGCGAGGAATTTGTAGACATTTTCTGGTGGTGTAACAAAGAGGGATGGGGGTTCGTAGGATATAATGTCAGTTCAATAATAGTATAACCGTCGTGAATCAATACGCGTTATATGTGTTGTATGCGCTTCATATATCCCACGAACGCCCACGTATGACAATAAGGCAGGAATGATTGGTAACTCACGAAGTCCAATGTCAGGTGAACCCTCGTCCTGTCTCCACCGCCTTAAAAAAATTTCACCCATTTATACCAACTGGCTTTCTTGAGTGTTCAACTCAACATCCAACAGCTTCTAAGTTTTAAAAGAATTCCATGAATCCTTAGTTATTGTCATTTCACATTACACCTGAGAATTGTTTCCTGTATGCAAACACACCCCTTCAATATCCTGAAAGGGAAGCGCTCTAATGATGAGGTTTATCCCAACTGTCTTTTATTTTTCTTTGATAAATTTTGTTATTCTATTCTTGCTTTAAGACGCTTTGCGTTATCATAACCCTACTGAGCTGACGAAATTGCCCTTTCCTTACTACGTCAATAAAACCACTCTTTATCCACCCGAATTTAACAACTTTTTTTCACATATCAGAAGGAGGACCCAAGGCTAGAAAGCCAGGACCTAAGAAGACAAGAAATAAAATGAGGCCGGAAAATGGCCGTGCTTAATCACAAAGGATGTGACAGCCTATTACCTTCATGTAGGAAGAAAGTCTCTAATTGGGAAAAAAAGAAACAGGGAAGGAATTCCAACGTATTAAAAAAAATTGAATGAAACACAGATTCATTCAAATCATATTTTGTAATAAGCTTCCAGTTCCTTCACTCTTATAATCTACTCCATCAGGCAAAGAAACTGAAGCCTTCAAGAGCTTCAGCTTCTGAGGCTGAGGGGAAATTACCTCGACCTAAACCTGGTGTACTTCCTGGCCGAGAGAAAATGACAAACGCGGTTAAGCCAACACATTTAATAGTTCCAGTAAATGAGGTCATGCTTGGGTCATAAAAACCAAGAATTCAGGAAACTACTAAATGTAAGGGGTTTGTTATTCAGTATTTGTTTTGTTTCCTCAAACGTCCTTTTGAGATCATTGTATATAGTACACGTTTGTATACTTGTTCTTTACACAAATGGATATCTCGCTTTAAAAAATGGTTTGCGAGACTTTCATATCTGGAAAGTGCAATAATTGGTCAACCTTCTATATCAATATTTGAGTAATACAAGAAGATAATGTTTCATGTTTTTTGGGGGAGTTTGGATGAAAGGCTGTTGTGAAAATCAATTATTTGAAAAATATGGTAATGAAGATCATTATTGTCCTTTGGATGAGTCCACTTCAGGGTCACGTAACATACATAATGTTGTGTCCATCCACAGTGCAGAAAACACGACATATACACTCGTCGGTAGCTTATCGCATACATATCATACACAGGTTCTAAACAAGTCAAACCTTTGGCAAATGCTGGATGATCGTAACAAGTACAGGTTACAAGTACTTGTATTCAGCCTGTGATTTGTATGCGACAAGTTGTCGATGTCTGTTGATAACATGTTTGACTGCAGAGTGGACGAATCCTTACAGTGACATGTTACAAGAAAGGTTACTCGAAGCTAAGGCGAGATCTGTTCTGGAATTGTCTCAGCATCGTTACGGAACAAACCCAGTCCGTCTACTACACTGGTTTGTTAGGTTAAGATGGGACAATTTTACTTCAAATGACTAAAGAGGAGGTTGCATCAGCAAGGCCGTATTGCACGAGGACATAGAAAGGAGATTAATAGGAGACAATGACTACGAGAGAGACAAACAGGATGTACATCTGAAATTTACAACTAAGAACTCGCTCTCGCTTAAGGAAGGCAAAATCTATAAAAAAAAAAAAAAAAAAAAAAAAAAAAAAAAAAAAAAAAGAGGACCCATTTTCGTCTAGCAATGACACCAACTGAAAGACTTTCGTTGACATGACGGTATCGTGTAACTGGTAATTCCGCCTCGGGTCTGACGTATCTCCTCTGAATTTCCATCCAAGTGATCTTCGTGACAGTTGCTGATGTATGTTGAGGCCTTTTCATAATACGTAAAGGAGAATACAATGGGTTTCATAGACAGTGCAAGCACGTTTTTGGCCAATAACTCTGTAACGAACACTCGTATCAATACGAGATTTTGCTATAGTGTATTACACCCAGTGCCGTAATTTATAAGAGTATCATGAATCACTAATTGTAAAGAATAAAGACACTTGTCTCTGTACCAAGAGGCAAAAACTCGATTAGCCAGACATTTTTACGAACAAAACAGTATAAAAAAAGCTCCGCTTACCCTCTCCCCCCACCTCCACCCCATCACCCTCTCTCTCTCTCTCTCTCTCTCTCTCTCTCTCTCTCTCTGTTGTAGTGGTACTGTAAATGGTTCTTAGGTTGAGAGATATCTGAATGCATGGTGGAGTAGTAGAATGATAGACACTATGATTGATGGCAAAGCGACTGTTATACTTGTGTTTGGTTACCTTTGCAATCGTCATTTGGGCACAGGGCATCAACCATATACTTGTATACCGAAGGTGAAGAAGAGATGCATCGGTATAATCAAGGCTTTTAACTCTAATGAATGTCCGGTAGAAAGGTTCAATTTTTATTCGAAATAAATAGAGTAACTATAACCAGTTACCTATTCAAACCAATTTGAAGGCAATTGGCTGCTTTCTCTTTGCTAAAAAAAAAAAAAAAAAAAAAAAAAGTTGAGAAGTTGCGTGACAAACGCATTTCTATAACCCTGCCGTCAGTTATGTTCCGAGGTGGCCATCTCTTCTTCACCTTCGTAGTACATGTGGTATATGGCTGATGCCCTGAGTCCAAATGAGGATTGCGAAGGAGGTAACCAAACACAAGTATAACAGCCGCTTAACCATCAATCATAGAGAGGGAAGGAAGAAGGAGCGGGGTGGAGGTGGAGGTGGAGGTGGAGGTGGAGGGAGAGGGTAGGCGGAGCTTTTTTTATACTGTTGTGTTCGTAAAAATGTCTGGCTAATCGAGTTTTTGCTTCTTGGTACAGAGACAAGTGTCTTTATTCTTTACAATTAGTGATTCATGATACTCTTATAAATTAAGGCACTGAGTGTAATACACTATAGTAAAATCTCGTATTGATACGAGTGTTCGTTACAGAGTTATTGGCCAAAAACGTGCTTGCACTGTCTATGAAACCCATTGTAGGTCTGCTAAAGTAGGCTCCTGAAATGTACGTTTAGTAGACTCACCTTCCCATGAAATGTTTGAAGCCTTTGGAAGAATCACTCATTAACTGGCAATGTACAAAATGATTCTCTCTCTCTCTCTCTCTCTCTCTCCTCTCTATATATATATATATATATATATATATATATATATATATATATATATATATATATATATATATATGGGGTGTGTGTGTGTGTGTGTGTGTGTGTGCTTGCGTATGTGTGTATGATGAATTATCCAAAATGGGATGTAAAACTGGAGTGCACATATATTATTCATGAACTCATTACAAAACTGAATTAAGTGAATGGAATATATTAATACAGCTATTACCCCAAAGGTCCTCTTTCACCAGAGACAGAACACATTATCACGCATAATGGAATTGAGAACATATTCTAAACGCCTTTTCCTCATGAACTAAATAAATAATATGACCATTTCAGGTATAGAATCACATGATAGAAAGTGCTCGCTCGACTCGATGGTTGATCAGTTAAACAACCTAAAGGAAAGAGTTCGTTGTGTGCGCCTCCTTACTACGCAAAATGAAATTTACAAACACAAAATAAAGGCACGAAGGAGAAAATGCCCAAAAACTCATCTGATTTTCTATGGTTTTTAATCTACTCAGTCTGGCCATGTGACTCCCCGTTTTCTGCTGCAATATTCCCCCATGTGGACAGCCCATTTCCCTCTCTAATTACCATAAGAAAATGATGATCCCTTGCCCTTGTCTTTTATTACAGATTGAACTATGCAATTTAAAGTAAAGAAAATATAGTGTTTTTATTTGTTTTTTAAAAATACAGGAATATTTTTCAATATTGTGATTTTAAATTTTCAATAAATGGAAAAATATATATGAAATATGTAGTTTAGTTTTCTCTACATTTACCATCCTGGTGGTTCATTTGATTATGGGATTTTTGTATTATTATTAGTTAAAATTCAACTTGTATTTACGGTCACTAACTATGCACAATTACACATTTCACAGAGTCAGACACACACACACACAAACACACACACACACATGAGCGCCTCAAACCTTACACAACCAGTGGCTCGAACTTGCAGATCAAACCATTTCCGATCAACCTCCCCACGGTGAGTCAGCCTGCTCAGACTCCAGGTGACATATGATCCCACGATCATGAAAATGGAAAAACGTCGTCAAACAGCAACAGTTTTTTTTTCAGTTGTTTAGATGATGACACTGCGACTGAAAAAGGACCATTTTCTTTTCCAGGTTTAACCTCTATTAGACTCCTGGAGAATTGTATCTACGAGACACAGCTATAAAGTCGCGGGACTCTGAAATGAACGAACTGAGCCTCATTCAGGTAAAACAGGCAGGCCATAGTAGATGGATGTTGAAACGAGTGGGACTAATGTTAGCTAAGTGTTTATATATATAGCTAGGCGCACTCATCACCAGTCATCATATAAAACAATTTCAGTCTCAATCAGTAAAAAAAAAAAAAAGAAAAAAAAAAAAAAAAAAAGTAAAATTCTCGCTTTTGCAATACAGACCTACGGCATTTCGTCAGTACACACAACAGTGTTTTAGCAAGAGGATATCGTTTTGCTATAATGACGATAGTTTTTCCACCATGATTATAGTCCTTCATTTTTGTTTGACAAATCACTGTCTCGGCAAAACTCAGACAACTTGACCTATGGATTCCCGGCAAAAAATCGACACAAACATCGTTAAAAACACGAATACACATCAGAAGCATCATGTTTCCGCAGGGACACCTCCTACCCGTACCACAACGTAACCTAATCTAAGCTAATGCACCGGGTCCTAACCTATCGAGGACAGGGGTTGGGGGAGGCCCCCGACCTATCCTGACCCTGAGACGTTGAGTCAAACTAATAGTCAAGAATACATTCTTAATGATTTTAATCATAATTTGTGAAAATATCTCGCTTCGTAATAAATCTGCAAACATAGTAACAAGAAAATATTTCCTAAAATATTTTTAAACGCCTCATTCTTTAATGTTATACCAAGAATTCGCGTTGTGTGCTAACGGAATTCATACTAACGCATTTTAGCCTTGGCATTCAAATTTATTTAGAGAAAGAACAAAGTGGTCCAGAACTACAAGGATGTTTGGAAAAAAGTTTTCAATTTTATAAGAAACGAACCACTGCACCTAATTCTGTTTCGTCCCGTTTTATCCAAAAGAGACGGTAGAGGTCAGATGTGAAACGGCGGGCGGTCTGATAGAATTCGAGATAACTCTCTCTCTCTCTCTCTCTCTCTCTCTCTCTCTCCTTATCTCTCTCTCATTCTCTCTTTCTATGACTGTTTACAAATTTCAAATATATTAATAACGTTGAATGAAATGACTCTCGATGACAGAAATTTGTGCAATTTCTCGGCAGGAAAAGGTGGAAGATAATGGCGCTACCGGACCATCGATGGAAACTCTCGAGATACTATATATACATTTGGTACCTATTGCTCACAAATATTAATGACAAAGGGGACTAAGGACCGATGGGAGAAAAAGTAATAAAGAGAAAAGTGATATTAGTTTGCACTCTTTGTCATCAGTGTCCGTAAAAAAAAAAAAAGTCCCTAAAAGCAGAGTTGGAGGGTTCAATTAGGGAAGAATCTGTACTAGCTCCAAAAAAAAATGTATACAGAAAGCAGTTATTAGCTTATATTCTGAGCACATATAACGACACTTTTAAAAATTTACATATTATCAGAATGCTATGTACATTTAGAATAAAGTGATTTGAGCAGGCCACCACTTGACCTCTTTATAAAAATGGCAAAGTTCTTCAGGAACACGTTTCTGTATAATTCCCTGAGATACCACACACACACACATATATATATATATATATTATATATATATATATATATATATATATATATATACTATATATATATAAATATTATAAATGTAAATGTATACAAACAATAATACACATATATATTATAGAAATATATTTCAAACTGAAGGGCAAGACCGCTACCAGCTGAACCGCACAAGTCATGAAAGAAGTTGAAGCCTAAGTACCGCTGAACCTAAGGTGAAAGATTTGGATTCGATCCCGATGTGAGTCAGAAACTTAATTCTGTTCCACAAGTGATTGAGTGTTGATTACTTTTCTCATATTCACTCAGAATGGATAATTCGAATGAAATACTATCAACTGGGTCACTGGTGGGTTGGGAATTTTGGGTAAAACTGGGTGGTATGCTAGGAGGCAGAAAGGGAGCCTGCCCAGGTAAGAGCCTTAGGTAGATTGACGCTTAGGTTTCAACTTCATTCATGAACTGTGAGGGTAAGTTGGTAGCACCTTTGCGTTTCAATTGAAAGGGCCGGGTTTGATACCGATGGGAGTTAGAAATTTGATTCTGTTCCACGTGGCTGTGTGCTGATTCCTACTAACAAACACACGCACTTCCACACACACACACATACGCACACACACGCACATCCACATACACACACGCGCACATGCACACACACAAACATACATACATAGACATAACATATACTATATATATATATATATATATATTATATATATATATATATATGTATTATATATATATACGATATAAATATATAAAATGAATATCTGTCTGTCTGTCTTCGTGTTAACTAATATTAATAGTCTGCTCTTAGGATGTACGGTAATCAAACGCTAATTTTTTTATTCAATGATCTCCCTAAAAATAGTAATCGCATTACAAACAGTAGAGGAAAAAGACCCATATAGACTCCACTTTTCTAGCCCCGCCCCCCCAGCCCCCCCACCCCCACCCCCCCAAGGGGGCGTGGCTTACCCCCACTTACCCCCTCCCCCCCCCCCCCCTGATTGGCTCAGTACGTACGTGAGGCCTAAAAAAGGGGCGGGGACAACCCCCAAAAAACCCCCAAAAGGGGTAAAAGGGGGTGGCCACCCTGACCCCATATAGACTCCACTTGTCTGGGGGGGTGTGGCCACCTGACCCCTATAGACTCCCACCCATATTCTGGGGGGCGTGGCCACACGACCCCAAATTGACTCCATTTTTGTATTATAAGCTCATGTAACGGTACATGAGCTCATAATTGACTCCATATGTATGTAAGTTCATGCACGTACATGAGCTCATAAATTGACTCCATTTGTCTTACAAGCTCATGTACGTACATGAGTCATATTAGGGGGGTGTGGCCTCCCCTAACCCAAATCGACTCCACTTTTTCTACCCCTGTGACGTCACATAAACTATAAGGGAAAATAAAACCATCTTTTCAAACCCTCCACTATTCTGGGGGGCCGTGGCCACCCCCTGAACCCCACACAAAATTGACTCCATTTGTATTATAAGCTCATGTACGTACATGAGCTCCATAATTTGACTCCATATGTATGATAAGTTCATGTACGTACATGCTCATAATTGACTCCATTTGTCTTACAAGCTCATGTACGTACATGAGCTCATTATTAGGGGGGCGTGGCCTCCCCTAACCCCAAACCCCTTGACTCCACTTTTCTACCCCTGTGACGTCCACATAACATAAGGGAATAAAACCATCCTTTCAACCCTCCACTATTCTGGGGGGCGTGGCCACCCCTGACCCCAAATGACTCCATTTGTCTTACAAGCTCATGTACGTACATGAGCTCATATTGGGGGGGGCGTGGACTCCCCTAACCCCAAATCAACTCAACTTTCTACCCCTGTGACGTCACATAACTATAAGGGAATAAAAACAACATTTCAAAGCCCTCACCAAATTGACTCCACTATTCTTACCCAGTGACGTCACGTAACTCTCCGGGAATAAAAACCATTCTTCAACCCCTGACCCCAAATTGACTCCCAACATTTCTACCCCCTGTGACGTCACGTAACTCATCTGGAATAAAACCATCTCTTTAACAACCCCTGACCAAATGACTCCACCTTTCCTACCCCCTGTGACGTCACGTAACTCTCCGGTAATAAAAAAACAACATTTCAAAAACCCCTCACACAAATTGACTCCACTATTCTACCACTGTGGACGTCACGTAATCTCTGGGAATAAAACCATTCTTTTCAACCCCCGACCCCAAATTGACTCCACCTTTCCTACCCCCTGTGACGGTCACGTAAACTCTCCGGTAATAAAAACCAAACATTTCAAACCCCTCACCCCAAATTGACTCCCCAATATTTCTACCCCTGTGACGTCACATAACTCTCTGGGAATAAAACCATTCTTTCAACCCCTGACCCCAAATTGACTCCACCTTTCCTACCCCCTGTGGACGTCACAAATAAACTCTCAGGAATACCAAAACACAATTCAACCCCCACCCCAAATTGACTCCACTTTTTCTACCCCCTGCGATGTCACGTAACTCTACGGGAATAAAACTTGACCCCACCTGACCCCAAATAGAACTCAGTTCACTGTTTTTTGCGACTCATGTCCCCCTTTAATTGTTTCAAAGTAACCAGGGACCGTTTACCTCATCCTCCTCCCCTATAAAAAATCTCTAAATTTTATATAGCATATTGCGAATATACTCCCTCCCGCCTCCCACCCTCCCTCCTCCCTCCCTCCCTCCCTCCTTTCCCTCCCTCCCCTCCCTCTCTCTCTCTCAGCCGTACATTTGTTTTATATATATACACACAGCTGCTTAGATATTCGGAGTATCATGATAAAAGGATATTTTGGCGACTGACTTCATCCACATGTGATATCTCCCCCAATAACCATATCAGAGTCAAATGTTATCTGATGATGAATCACGCACACACAAACACATAGAAGAAACGAGACCTTATCGCCATATTTTTGCCCAGTGACTTTCACGCCAACGTGAAATTTATTTTTCATAGAATTTGAGTCATAATAATAGGTGGCGAAACACAGGACAAAGGTACACATTTCAATTTTGTTTATTTATTATACAGAGTTTTGAAAGAGGTTGAAAAAATCAAACTTACAGACGGAATTGTTTATTTATTTATAACCAATCTAAATACAGGGGAATGAAATTAATATTCCATACAAATACATACATTAAGAAAAAAACTGTACAAACACGAACGCGATTAATATGCGCATTCGCTTTTTTCAAAAACAATACTTCAACGAAACATACTACGGCTACTATATATTTTCTAACCTTCCTGACATACACCCCTTAGTATATACCACAAAATCATCTCTCCAGCACTTTCCCGACCGCCGTATCGAAGGACGACGACGTTTCATCTAACACCTCAAAGCTTTTAAATTTAGTAACAATTTTTTTCATATATAAATCTTCACACACTCCTCCAACAGGGATAAATTCTTTTTCATTATAGCCACGCAGCATATTTTACCAATTTTGCTCATTTCATCAGGAATGTAGCTAACACAGGTAAATATTGATTCAACCAAGTCATATTAACCAGTCCGCTCGACCGATGCCAGCGGGAAAGATAACATATTTGGCATAGTCATACGATGATTAAATAATTCTTCCTTCAATTTCTTGACGAAGAAAAAAAGTGATTGAACCTCATCTGTTGGTATCTCTGCCCAAACGATCGGCGTGATCTCATCTTTGGAATAAGCCACGCTCTTTTGCGCGTATTCATTATCTTCAATGGGGGCACCAATACCGTATTGTGTTAATAAGGTAGCTATGGTGGGTAGATCAACTTCTTCGTCGCATTCCCAAGATGTGATATTTTCAGGTCTTTTCACAATGGGCGGACCCTTCAATACCCCTATCACGAAGACAGGCATATGATGCACCAGTGCGAGAATATCGAAAACCTGCCAATTCGGCATATGGATAAGCTCGAATGACGTCTGCAACAACACCGTAATTCCTGCATGTTCACACAGTTAGTGGCCACTACTAGACATATTCCTCTTCCTGAACTTATTTTCGGACAAGTTCCGAAAACTAACTTACAAGAGGAGGCTGGATGAAGCCATGGCGAGAGTTCACGTCTTGATGTGACAATCCTCAAGAGATAATGAACTACGAAAGCCCGCTACCCAAGACCCCTTTATCACAATCACTGATTACAAACCCGTTGTGACGAAGCATCAAGCCTCTCCCAGCAATGATTCAGACTAACATGAATAAACAAGTCCTATCATTCCCTCACCCCAAAGGTCATCCACACATGACTCATTTTATCAAAATCCAGTATCACTCCAGTCATGTTTCTCGCAGACACGAATAAACAAGCCTTATCATTTCCTCACAAACAAAGGCCGTACACACACACACACACACACACACACACACACACACACACACACACACACATGACTCATATATAAAAACTTCCACACATCTTTCCTCCAATGGGGATAAATTCTATCGCTACAAGGCGTGAACTTCATCTTTGGAATACAATACTTCATCGAAACATCATATGTCACACCTGATTATTACTTCCCAACTGTACACCATAAATACAACCGACAAGGGAAAATTGATGTTATTCCTTACCCAAAGTGTATAGAGTAAGTGCAACACACCAACCCTCCGTCCTACAAGTATTCTCTGACCGAAACGTCATTCCCTCCGTCAATATTCAGTAAGTAGCATATAAAACACTTTCCATTTAACTTGAACATAGAGTATAGTAAATATTAAAAACAGCAAATAAGATTCATCTGTATATGGATAGATATTCTTATAAAATAATGTACCCGTTGAAAGAAGCGGAATATATAAAACAGTCATTATTCCTCCCTTTCAGATATGGGAAATAAACTCTAGTAGTGAACTGTCAGCCGACGAAGTAGCCACTCAAGTCAGACACCATTACTATTATGGTGTTGGAGCCCCAAACTCATTATTAGGAAGGTGAAAACGGGTCATGACCATGAAGCAGGAGAAGAAGAAGAAGAAGTAGCAGGAGATGCAACAACTACCACTGGCAGCCCACAACAGTGCAACCCCCGATCAACTTCGCCACCACCCACTACTGAAGGAAACGAGCAACCCGGTGAAGGTATGTAAAAACCGATGTGTTATATATTTATTTAATAATAGTTCCTGATTCCATAGAAACACGCACTCTTTTTCTCCGTTTCCCTGTTTTTCCGTTCAAATGCATTATGGGCATAGTAAAAAAACACCTATATAATTATTCATAAGGATTTATTGACCACATAAAGAGTTTACAAATTCAATACACTAATCGCTGTCAGGGACCGTCTCAGCACGCATCCCAATATAACTTCCACGTGTATCCTTATTTTAACCTGAATATGCCGAAAAACGTTTAAGAGGAAACGACTAAGACGTCTTAGCAGTTTATCACCGACGTTCATGGGCGAATGATCCTCACAGCTCATCCTGAAATAAGTAAAAAAGTTATGTGATGAAGGTGTATGATACATATATAGAATATATCCTTAATAGAATGTAAATGGAGTAATATAAAAATCAAAGAAAAATATGCATTTACCTTAGTGTTCAAGATGCGGAGACATTCCTTGTACGTTAATAGCACGTTTGACCCCCGACCTCCAATGTGAACATTTAAACTTTTTCAAATATTTAAATAATATCCCGTTATCCATTTATCATTACCTCCCAAACCGAGTGAATGAGAATACATTTGTATTAAGGATAATACTGCTTTCACACCACGGTGACTCACGCAATGAACAAAAAAAAAACTAACGTAAAGACCGCACTTGTACGATTTATCAGGTTGTATTGTTTTATTAGGCGATAGAGGTTATATTCGGGATGCGCATATATAAATTTAGAGAAGTCATCGAATAAACTTTTGGATTTATACCGTAACTATCAAAAAAGAAGATTATATTTCTAGGTGATTTTTCCACGTAAAAAGATACCCAATGACCAACAATATTAATATCAGTAGACGAAGATAATGTATTAGATATAAAACTAAAGGTTTAATTCTACTTTCTGGCAATGTCAATAATCCTACTTCATCCGAAGCGAACACACCTAAATATTAACCCGGTCACCGAGTGAACCTTTTAAACTTATTTCAATTTCTTTTGTATCCATTCCATTAACCCTAACATCACACTGAATAACCTATCCGCAATCCACCGTTAAAATACCCATTGTATCCCCAAAAACAAAAGTAAAAAATGCAAGGGCTAGGCGTAGCCGTACCCAGCCTGATCGATATCGCAGGTTTGCCGAAATTTCCACTGGCATGGAATCTTCAACATCTTCCACCACAAAATTAAAGCAGTAAATAGCTCTACCATTTTTAAAACTATCATAAGTGATCAGATTATCACCGCCACCCCTATACTTTTCTGCGTCTCGTGATATAATTGCATGATGGTATTAGGGAAACTACATGAATATTATATACCGTATTCCCATTAACGGTAATATGTATATTATTTAAATCGAAAGATTGAAAATATAGACTATTGGTCGCGTAATTACCTGAAAATGTTTCCATATCAATCATGGCCATGTGGATTTTTTCAGGTATACAACTGTTAAAAGGCTGATCAATTAAATCGAATTTTCATTTTGCCCAACAACGTATGTCTTGTTTAAAGTCTTATCAAATATATATTGTATAGGATTAACTGCTATCGCCTCATTTAAAGCCGACATTGCGTTATAATGTGGGGTAACTCCTATCGATCCATAATTAGCCTTTTCTACATTGAACACATTTAAATGTTCCGTCTGTGTGGGCGCCCATAAACAGCTATTATTCGCTAATTCGAGCCTAAGTCTCAAATCAACTGAATCCAGTAAATACATGTCTATAGTCGCTATATCCAAAAGAAGTGGAAAATATTTATGCACGCCCCTCGTTTTAATGTCACCCATAACTTTCGTCTCCCACCTGCCGGTTTGACCGAAGGTACCGGCTGTAAATTGCCGAGTTACCCCGTGTGTTACATGATAGTCATCGTATAAAAATCCCGCCCGACCGGTGGTAGGTAATGTCGAGGGTTTTTTATCATTTTCAACATTTTGATATATGATTGATAGTTAAATACAGGAACAGGATTCCACCAAACTTTCATTCAAGAAAACGGAAGCGGATTTAAATAATGTATTACTAATACCATAACGACGGCCACGTGAACATCATCCGCTAATTGCGCACCGTCCCTATCAATTGAGATATATAATTCTAAAGCTATACTTGACAAATCTAAGAAAGAACTGCCACCCCATTAATGCGAAATTCCTATATATTTTATAGATAGAACTTGATTTATGGAAATATTACAAGGTGTAAAATCCAGTCTTTCCTTTGAATTAATTGAAGTTTCAATAATTCTCCGTCTATTAACATTCGGGAACAATTCTGATATACCCGCAATATACGATGAAAACAGGAACTTTGATTACCAGTCCGGGTATTGTTAGGAACTACGCTAGCCATATTTTGTGTTTATATAATTTTAGATGAAGGGTAGAACGAGTGCGTACCCGCCGAATGTCAATTGATGAATGAGTTACAAAAGATCGTACACGTCCTTATTATATTTACTCCTAGATTTAACTCGTGTGCCCTTCCTCTTCCTCCGTTTTTTCTTTCCTCCCACACTCGACCGTCTAACTAAACGTTTCACTGTTTTCTTCCGTCTCGTTCTCCTTCTCCTTCCAGTACCGCTTAAAATTCGTTGTCGGTAGTTTTGAGGGCCCTTATACCATTTCGTTTTATGGATTCTTTAAAGGTAAACGCTGTTTACCATATCAGATAACACAGATCTACCGAATTCATTAACTGAAGGTTTCGCGGCGTTAAATAGAAAAGGAAGCACTTTCGTGCAATACCACTTATGGCCGAAAAAAAACCGCTTCCCCTTCTGCGCGGCGGGATAGAAAACGGAAATATCCTCAAATCCCGCTCTCTCCTTAATAAAGGGTCTGATAAAAATATGTTTTTTAAATTCCGCCTCTGAAGGAGGTGCGAATAACACTCTCATTTTACTGTTTATACTATTCCCAAACAATTTAAGTTGAGCTTGATTCGCAAGTTCTAGTTGACTCGAGGGTGTTACGATCACGAATAAGAAATGCCAAGGGTGAACATTGAATTATATACGTACCTACTAGGTTTTATACGGAGCAGGCAAGTAACACTCGAGTCTTTAGTGAAATGTAAAAGGTGACCATTTTGATCCGTGATAAGAATAGAAATCTGATCCAAGATGTTCGTGTTCAACAATTTGTAGACTGTATTATGTATTCCTTTTCCTCTACCACTTGCTAAAGTAAAACAGTCCAATATATTTACTAGTCTCCCGCCAAAAATCGTCGGTTGAACTATATATAATCTACCCCACAATTATCAGGTAGAGAATCAAGGGAAATGTGTTCATTCAGTTCACGCCCGCCATATATTTCATAGCCGGTATTAATATGAAAAACCTAATAATTTCGCGGCTTTTCCGCTAAATTTGACGTATATACTTTTAACGTCCCCCGTTCTCAATTTCTCTCTCTTGATACGTGGTATAGTAATTCTTCTTAAAATCTTCATCCCAATGAAATATACCGTTACTATTAAAAAAAATAATTTATGAAATTATCACACGTAATAAACTTTTAAGTAATCATACACGTCCTTATTAAGAGCTCTCACGAGTCTCTTCATATCCCCGCTAACATTGCTATTCTCGGTCTATACAAATATGTATGCCTATCACGTTTATGACGCTCTGTAATAAATTCGAGAGTGAATAAATCATCTTTGGATAATATAGCGTAATAACTCCCGGGAACATGATCGAAGCTAAACCTAACTTCATATTCAACCCCATTAGGTAATAATATAGGTGTAGGTAATCTATTGGCAAATTTCGAAGGTGTATTTTTTGGTATACGTGTCTAAACAGCCGAGACTGCTCAAATATATAGTGTGTTCACCAGCCATGTCGGTTAAATACTACGACGGGTATATGTCACGTATGGTATTTATAAGAAAAGTTCGATAGCGTTTATCTAGGTCTTATATGCAGACTGCACGATAGAACCCCATTTTCAGTAAACATTATTTCTTCACCGTTCTGATCTGAGACATCGATAGTAATGTAATCCAATACGTCAATGGTATTTAAAGGTTTATAAATGGCATTATGCGGACCTTTACCACATGCACATCCTAACGTGAAGCAGTCTAAGAGATTAACCATTTTATCACCCAAGATGGTAGGTTGACGATACCCGAATACAGGTAAACGTATTCAACGCCCTGCTGGATATTTCTACTGTGATGAGGTCTCAACGCACCCGAACTGTATATTAAACTACCTTGACTTTTTCATTGAAAACCAAACATATTAGCTGCTTTAGCACTGAGTTTAATCGTAATTGAATCAATCATATCAACTTTGGCTGCTCCTGCATCGATATGTGGAATGCTCATTCTCTTCGTGTCATCGTTCCATGAGAATAAACCGTCCCTGCGGATAGCTCCGCGAATATGTTCTCCGTAAAATTCAGATAATTGTTCAATAATTTCCGTATTAAACGCTCTAGTCATGACATTCATATCACCACCCAACAAACCCGAAATGGACTTATAAATATACGTGTAAATGCGTTTCCCATCTGACTCATTATAGATCGCGTTAAATTGAATAGTAAAATCAACGTCTCCTGGTTTAATAGCGTAATATAATTTCGGGAGAATGACTCCCACTAGCCCCACATCATTCCACTCCTTTCGGTAATGATATAGGGACGGCTAACCTATTGGTAAATTTACACGCCCGATTTTCTGGAAATGTACCTATACAGGCATTCTATTCGTATATGATGTGATCGCCACACATGTTGAATGTAGACTGTATGACTAACAATGGGCATCGGGTTTATAATATATGTACATAAAAACCTCACGTTCATGTTATGTCACACCTTATTCATGAATTTGTTATCACACAGATTGTCACGTCATTCAAGAAATGTCCAAGCCTCTAACCGCCATGATGAATCTCCTCACCACCCTCCGATCAGGTAAAATATTATTATTATATTATTATTATTATTATTATTATTATTATTATTACTATTATTATTATTATTATTATTATTATTATATTACTATTATTGCAGTTTTTGCAGTATTATATTATTATTATTATTAATACACGTTCACTACCGGTGCTTATTTAAAATTATCTTTACAGATCCCTTCGCTGAAGACTTCCATTAGATGAAGATTTGATGGGGAGTAATAATAATAATGAAGCATCGCGCGTTGGTGGAGGTGTAGGAACCAGAAGGGGATCTTCACTCAAACGAGGGAAAGAACGGAGGGTAATAAGGTAGTGAGTACCATTCATTATGCGGCCGCAGTAGGTCACACATTGACGTGGCAATGAAGTTAAGTAGTAGCATAACCCGATTACGCGAAGATGTGCACAGTAACTTCCTCGAAAGAGGTATTCGATCGGCTATGCTATACTTGTGCGTTATTATCACCAGCGTGAGGATGCTAGGCGACATGAATGAAAAAAGTGCTTTCTATGTATGTACTCCACCCACCCTCACTACGATTGACTCGATCTATGACTCCCTGGAGGAGGCCATTGGAGTTTATAGCTAATAACTTGGAAGAAAGACTCAACTGTACTGAGGGTTCGGGTTGGTGTATGACCTCGCTAGATAGGGTTGAACTTCATATCACGCGGCGTGATGTTAGTGAATATTAATAACTTCCAGGTGTATCCCAAGGGAGTCCGCAGTAGTGATCAGGTTATCAATATTCAGTCGGGTACAACTGTGTCGTTACAGCGTTAGAAGCGTACGTTGTACTGCGAGATAACCCTCCCACACGATATTAACAACCTCCCTCGTGTCTTAATGAGGAGGATGGGGAGGGGACAATTTAATATCAAACACTCGCCAGATATGCCGTTGACCCATGACTCTTTCAAAACAAAAACATTAGAAAAGGGGAATAACCTCAACATATATCTGTATAAATTATGTGAAATTATTCATGGGGAAAACAGCGGGAAAAACATTGGACGGTACATCTAGCGAGGAAAGGTGGTAACCCCAAAGTCCTCATTTGGTCACGTTGTTATTAATCACTGACGACCACGTCGCATTGATTAAAGATATGTTGGCGTTCGTGAAGAAGTTCCGACACGGATTCAAGCAGGGGCGGGGGATTGAGCACGCGGGTGGTATGTGTTACAATTGTTTGACTTTGTTTAATAGTTCCACCATCCGTGAGGCACACACACAGGCCTGTACTGCTCGAACCACTGTCGAATACCCAGAACCCGGCAATTTAAACAGTTTACTAAAGTTAAAGCTCTGCTGCCAATCTCGCACATGGCTTTCCTGGATTTTGAGGCGTATAATATTCAACCGAAGACCGGAGAAGACGATCCGAGAATAGTATCTCGGCAGAAAGCTTTCGCTTACTGCTACGTGATCGTTGACGGTAGAACGGGGGGAATATTGTACCTATAGACTAAGTCACGGAGAGAAATGCGTTGATGATTGTTTGCAGAACATGAACCGGGACTGGGCGTTATTGCGTGAACAAATGCGTGCGTATCCTTTACATATGAGTCCTGAATACACCCGTAAGTTTGAAGCGAGCACTCATTGCGGAGGATGTAACGTCGAATTCAAGGCTGGAGTCACGAAAATGCGACATCACGCTCATTTTGTGGCACGGGACAACTTTGTGTGTCACTGTGTCAACAGTGTAATTTGAATATGCAATTTAAGGAGCCAACTTAACAGTGTTCGTACACAATTTGTCATATGACATCGCCCTGGTCTTGAAAGAGGCGGGGGCTCAGCATGATTTGAAATTCTGAAACGCGGGAGGGAGAGGGTAGTAAATTTACTCGGCCAGATCGGGCAATCTGAGATTCGTGGATAGCAAACAACGTGATTAGGGGGACCCTTTCTAGTCTCGCCTCGAGTCATATCAAACAGAAAGGTTCCCTCGAAATCGCACGTCAGTTGTTAACCCAGTATTCTCGGGATTGTCTCGATTTAGTTTTGGGTACGGGTAAACAGTACTACCCTTAGATTATGTGACGGGCTTCAATATCCTGCGAAAGCGGCATCCCTTCTCGAGAGTGTTTCGATTCGGAACTTACGGGAGAAACCCTTTCCAGCGGGGGCTATGCACACGTGGTCAAGGTTTGGAACGCCGCTAATTGCCAACCAATCTTCTAGATTATACCGTTTTGATATTTGTTAATGGATGTGGATTATTAGCGGAAGTTTTATTTAGCTTGGAGGAAGGCTGCCATGGTGCAATTCGGACTAGACCCTGCCCGTTACCTGACTTCTACCTCTCTCTCACTCGATGCTTTCCTATATTCCATCTAAAAATTCGTTCTCCCCCTCATTTCGAAATGGTGAACTCTATCAAGTTAAATTTGTAAAAAAACTCCGCGGCCGGTTTTTTGTAGTCTAAGTTCGAAGGCCACTGCGTAGCTGAATAAATACCAGAGTTAAATCCCAGTTTTCTTTTAGGGTGGGTGATCCTCAATCGTACATATTATACGCTTGACTTCACACCAGTTTTGTATCCCACAGTCATGAGTAAATACAAAATGCCCTACTTGGGTGAAAATAACTGAACACCTTTCCCCTGTCGAATTAGAAAGTTTTGTCGCTAGCGATATTACCGCCATTGATTCACAGGGTGAATACGGTTATTTTATACTGCTCGATACCAAACCAGTTAGACGGGATGTTGCTCTACAGACGGACGATCTCCCTCTCGCCATTCACACATGAATGTGACTCACCAGGTCTATCGCCCTATAGTAAAAACCTAATGAATAAGTTCAAGGTGAAGCTACCCAAGAAAAAATGATAAGTTGACGGGTACGCATTTACCCATGCGTAATCACTTGATCTGTCTTCCGTTATTACAAACGTGATAAGGCTCGGTCTCGAAAGTGATGTAATAAGGAAAGTGTACAAATTCAAACAGGAGTTTTTATTTGAGGGAATATATTCTGGAGAATGCCGAAAGGCGTGCTAAAGAGACCGATCCGGACAAGAGGAACACCATCAAAATCATAATGAATGGGTTCTTTTCGGTGTCACTATTAAAAATTCATTGAATTATTCTACCCGAACTGTCGTCACCACCGGTGAAGCCTCTCTTCTCAGGAATGTGTCCAAACACACGTACAAGTCTTTGGAAAAACTGGGTAACGACAGGTACATTGTAAACCATTGCAAAGAGTCTGTTATGGCTGAATCCCCGATTTATATCGGTTTCAGTATACTAGACATGGCGAAGGATATGATGTATCGGTTTCTATTACGACGTTCTTCGAAAGCAGTATGGACACGAGTTCAGCTCCTTATACCGACACTGACAGCTTGATCTTTTCCCTGGTGACTGATAACCTCAATCGGGAACTGAAGGGTGTGCTCCAAACCCTACATGGATTGAGTAATTTCCCCAAAACTCCACGAATTGTTATGATGAGTCACGTAAGGGGGAACTCGGGTTAGTGAAGGTTTGAAACGGGGCTGAACTCATGAGGGAATTTATCGGCGTTAAACCTAAAGTTTATTCGTATCTGTCGGAAACTAGTCGTAGTAACACCTTGAAAGGTGTACAAAGATGCCGGCAAAAGACCATTCCACATGACCAGTATCGAGCTGTAATCGAAAAGAATGAGATTACTTATACTCGTGTGCACAATTTTGCAAAGAGTAGGAGGCACGATGTGTCATACGAGCCAGCGAAAGGTATCTCTCTGTCCTTTAGAGGACAACGAGATAATTATGTGACACCTTATAAATCGTTGGCGTATGGACATCCAGACATTGGGGTGGAAGAGGGATATAGCGAGGAGGAGGGGGAGGAGGGGGAAGGGGGGAGGAGGAGGAGGAGGACTAGAGAGGGTAGTGGTGGCGCCGGTAGTTGCGGCAATCTCTCCAATTTTAAATATTCCCGCTCCTAGCACCTCGAGAATTCCTATCCTCCTATTCCTCCGACCCTACATCCATCACGTCATTTCCCACACGGGTGAAAGGATGTTCAAAACGTCGAAGAGAGAATAGTAAAATATACAATGTTAATTCCTCTCTCTCTTCGACGTCTTTGACTTCTCCTCGACGGGAAATGGTTTCACCCTCTCCTCCAGTTAAACGGGGGCGTATCACACCTTGACGGGCCTGTCATAGTTTGTATATTTTACTATATATTTTTATCTTATATTCATAATTTTATTATATATATAATGTATATTGTATATTAATGTATTTTTATTATATAATCATATACACAGTTAGTTTTTTATATTAGAATTATTATATTTAATTTTTTATTATAGTTTGCATTTTTACTTACGTTCTATTTTTATATTGTAGGAAAAACCTGTATGTATTTCATTATGGAAATTAAACAAATATTATTTGCTGTCAACTTCCATTCACCCTAATTATTATTAAGGCTTGTATATAAAAAGGAGCGCGTAAAGTACACAACTATAGTCTTAAACGCGCTAACATCATGGCCGCGACAGGTCCCTTCCCTGGGCAGTTGTTAGACCCGGTTCGCTAATCCCGCTCGTATTATCATCGCGGGGTTTAGTAACAGTGGCAAGTCAGTCCTATGTCAAAAAATCATTGAACTCTATGAAACGCATTTCCAATACATTTTATATTGCGGGGTATCTGAACACCCCCTCGAAACGCATCCCTCAATAGGTCCCCCCAAATTTAAAGTATCCAAAGAAATTTAATCCCTTTGATTACACTGAAAGGGGCAGAACGGGGTTAATAAAGGTCTATTATTCATACTCGATGATTGCTTCCTTGAGGCCAGTGATAATAAATTTGTCACCAACGCCTTCACAGCGGGACGTCATTCATCTATTTCAGTTATATTCATAACGCAGAATATGTTTCATTCGGGCAAGTTTAGTAGAAGTATAAGCTTGAATTGCTCACATTATATTCTAATGAAAAATCGTGATTTTAGTCAAATTGAAACTTTAGGTCGGCAGTTATTCGGCCGTCAAAAAGCTTCAGCCTTTTCAGACATATATAAAAAAGGCCCTATCACGTAAACCGCTACGGTTATTTGTTAGTAGACTTCGCTCCGTCAACACCTGAACTGTTACAGCTCCGAACTAATATTCTGGGTGAAACGGAATATCAAATAGCTTACCAATATGGATAAAGAACGGATAAAACTGCTAAAAACTTTGTACGGAGATGCACGGGGTGTGGGTAGTTTCAGCGGGGTGGACTCTTTATTCAGAGTAGCGAAAAATCTGAATAGCCAAATTACTCGTGAAAATGTTAAAGAATTCTTACGTGGGCAAAAGTCTTACACACTGCATAAAGTCACTCGAAAAAAATTCCCCAGAAGAAAAATCATGTCACCCAAACCGAGAGTAATAGCGAGCACCGATTTAGCTGATATGTCTAAATTTAGTCTCGGTATAATAATGGGTTTAAATATTTGCTAGTCTTTTATTGCGTGGTTTTCCAGATATCTACAAATTGTTCCCTTGAAAAAGAAGGATGGTGTTACTATACGTCGCGCTTTGAAGAAGGTTATCGAATCTACCGAATTTTTGGGAATTTCACGTTTGAATAGTGATGAGGGTAGGGAATATTATAACAAACACGTCAGGGAATATCTAGATAGTAAAAAATATATATAGCGTTTATTCGAGAGAAATAAAATCCTCTATAGCTGAAAGAGTCATAAGGACTATTAAGGGTCGTATATATAGATATCTCACACATAAGAATACCTTAAAATACATTAACGTCTTGCGCGACATTGTTCAGAGTTATAATCATACCCCCATAGAAGTTTGGGTCGCACCCCGCAAGAGGTTCACGCATTAACGGATAGAGATGACATTGAAACGTCAATTCTCGAGCAGTATAAAAAGGCTGTTCTCGTTAATCCTCCCGCCATTTTCGCTCTTGAATGTTGGAGACGTTGTACACGTATTGACCGATGAGCGTCGCAACGCAATTTTTAGGAGGGGATATACAATTCAAAATACTCTGGAAATTTTTAAAATCCGAAAAGTGGATACAAGGCAAAATCCGGTCGTATACTTCTTGGAAGATTTAGCGGGTGAAGAAATAAAGGGCGTATTTTATCGTGAAGAATTAATTCGCAACAAATCTACCAGAAACGTATGATATCACTATTCTGGGAAGGAGGAGGAAAGATAATAAAACTCAATATTACGTTCATTGGAATAAAGGTTATCCGAGTCAATTCAATTCCTGGGTTGATGAGTCTCAAATTGTACGGATATGAACCGTAAGCAACCTTTAATACGTAAAAATAAAAACTTTTATTTTATTCATCTCTGGTTATCACCCAGTGAAAGAAGTAAAGTTCTATTCATCTTAAACGGTGGTTTGGTGCTACTCTCTCGGAAATTTTTAGAAATTTTCTTTGTGGTAATCTAACTCAAGATAAGAAGTTTATTAAACACTTAAGAAATTGTAGACGAGAAATTCATCTTGTGTCCTTGAAAACAAACGTCCATATCTAAGAAGAAAAATATACTGAAAAGTCGTTAAAGGGGGGAAAAGGGGGGACTATTCTATCGGTTTTATTGCCTATTGCTGCGAGTTTGGTAGGGAGTCTTTTTAATTGAAAATGAAGGAGTTTTACGTTATCCCTGCCATTACCTATGAGAGGTTAATGAATAGAAAAGAGGTTTGTGATGGTGATATTAATAAACCTTAGAGGGTACGGGTGGCAAGTTTGGAATACGGCAGCTGTTAGTAGTAGTGGACACGTCTCCCTAATATCCAAAAACCACCTATGCCGGCTATATCGCTCACGGGACCTCCTCCTCCTCCTCCTCCTCCTCCTCCCCCTCCTATAGAAAATGTAGGTGCAGTGACTGGAGGGGAGGAGGTGGTAAACGCCCCCATTACATTGAAAACAATTAAAGGGGACATGACTCGCAAAAAGAGCAATCCCGATTTAACAGGTATTATTCCGATATTTTTTAAAGAACCCCAAAAGTCATACGTTATGGCTTTTGTTAAGCACTTACAAGATTCTAACACGGTTGAATGGAATGAAGAAGGAGATTTAACTCATCCGCTCGCAGGTTATAATATTTTAGATATAGCTCGAGAATTTCAAGGGAATAAAAAAAACCCACGTTGATAATATTTCGAATTATCGCTACTTCATTGAAATGGCGGGGGTTAAAGATTGGATGTTAAGGAATATAGCCATTAAAAAGCAAATCGAAACGTGGCGAAATATGGATACAAAGGACGCAGGTGGTAGTGCAGAGGGAGGAGGAGGAGGGGGTGGGAAGGTGAGGGCGGGGGGGAAAACACATGCGAAAACAAGATGGCGAGTGTGTGGGTGGCTTATTTAACATTTAGGAACAATGATATCGGAGCTGTTTAGTCACGTGATACTGATTTTGATAAAATGAGTCATGCGTGGATGACTTGAAGGATTGTCACATCAAGACGTGAACTCTCGCCATGGCTTCATCAACCTCTTCGCACAAGTTAGTGAAAAACTTGTTAGCTAAATTTAAAAGCTTTGAGGTGTTAGATGAAACGTCGTCGTCTTCGATACACGGTCGGGAAAGTGCTGGAGAAGATGTTTGTGGTATATACTAAGGGGTGTGATGTCAAGGAACAGGTTAGAAAATATATAGTAGCCGTAGTATGTTTCGTTGAAGTATTGTTTTGAAAAAGCGAATGCGCATATTATCGCGTTCGTGTTTGTACAGTTTTTTTCTAATGTATGTATTTGTATGGATATTAATTTCATTCCCCTGTATTTAGGATTGGTTATAAATATAAAATAACAATTCCGTCTGTAATTTGATTTTTCACCCTCTTTTCAAACTCTGTATAATAAATAAACAAAATTGAAATGTGTACCTTTGTCCTTGTTTCGCCACCTAGATTATGACTCAAATTCTATGAAAAATAAAATTTCACGTTGGCGTGAAGTCAGCTGGGCAAATATGGCGATAAGGTCTCGTTTCTTCATATGTGTGTGTGTGTGCGTGATTCATCATCAGATAACATTGACTCTGATATGGTTATTGGGGGAGATATCACATGTGGATGAAGTCAGTCGCCAAATATCCTTTTATCATGATACTCTGAATATCTAAGCAGCTGTGTGTATATATATATAAAACAAATGTAACGGCTGAGAGAGAGAGAGAGGGAGGGAGGGAGGGAGGGAGGGAGGGGGAGGGAGGGAGGAGGGAGGAGGGAGAGTATATTCGCAATATGCATATATAAATTTAGAGATTTTATAGGAGGAGGATGAGGTAAACGTCCCGGTTACTTTGAAAACAATTAAAGGGGACATGAGTCGCAAAAAACAGTGAACTGAGTCTATTTGGGGTCAGGGTGGGGTCAAGTTTTTATTCCCGTAGAGTTACGTGACATCACAGGGGTGTAGAAAAGTGGAGTCAATTTGGGGTGGGGGTTGAAATGTTGGTTTTTATTCCCTGAGAGTTATGTGACGTCACAGGGAGGGGGTAGGAAAGGTGGAGTCAATTTGGGGTCAGGGGTTGAAAGAATGGTTTTATTCCAGAGAGTTATGTGGACGTCACAGGGGTAGAATAGTGGAGTCAATTTGGGGTGAGGGGTTGAAATGTTGGTTTTTATTACCGGAGAGTTACGTGACGTCACAGGGGGTAGGAAAGGTGGAGTCAATTTGGGGTTTGGGTCGGGGGTTGAAAGAATGGTTTTATTCCCAGAGAGTTACGTGACGTCACAGTGGTAGTAATAGTGGAGTCAATTTGGGTGAGGGGTTGAAAATGTTGGTTTTTATACCGGAGAGTTACGTGACGTCACAGGGGGTAGGAATGGTGGAGTCAATTTGGGCGGGGTCAGGGGATTGAAAGAATGGTTTTATTCCCAGAGAGTTACGTGACGTCACAGGGGGTAGGAAAGGTGGAGTCAATTTGGGGTCAGGGGTGAAAGAATGGTTTTATTCCCAGAGAGTTACGTGACGTCACAGGGTAGAATAGTGGAGTCAATTTTGGGGTGAGGGCTTGAAATGTGGTTTTTATTCCCGTATAGTTATGTGACGTCACAGGGGTAGAAAAGTGGAGTTGATTTGGGGTTAGGGGAGTCCACGCCCCCCTAATATGAGCTCATGTACGTACATGAGCTTGTAAGACAAATGGAGTCAATTTGGGGTCAAAAGGATGTGGCCAGCCCCCCAGAATATGGACCCGGGTTGAAAGGATGGTTTTATTCCCTTATAGTTATGTGACGTCACAGGGGTAGCGGGTAGTAGTGGAGTCGATTTGGATGTAGGGGAGGCCACACCCCCCTAATATGAGCTCATGTACGTACATGGAGCTTGTAAGACAAATGGAGTCAATTATGGAGAGCTCATGTAGCGTACATGAACTTATCATACATATGGAGTCAATTATGAGCTCATGTACGTACATGAGCTTATAATACAAATGGAGTCAATTTGGGGTCAGGGGTGGCCACGCCCCCCAGAATAGTGGATCTATATGGGGTCAGGGTGGCCAGGCACGCCCCCCAGAATAGTGGAGTCTATAGCAGGGTGGCACCCCCCAGACAGTGATCTATATGGGGTCAGGGTGGAGGGTGGCCACACCCCTTTTGGGGGTTTTGGGGGTTGTCCCGCCCCTTTTTAGGCCTCACGTACGTACATGAGGCCAATCAGGAGGGGGGATGGGGGTAGCCACGCCCCTTGGGGGGGTTGGGGGGGGTGGGGGGCGGGGGGCGGGGCTAGAAAAGTGGAGTCTATATGGGGTCTTTTCCTCTACTACAAACATTAGATAAAAAACAATTTTGCGAGGGAAATCACCGAACAGCAACGTTTGTCTCTTTTATAGGATATGCGAAACATGAGGCTAACCACGATGAACGTTTATGGACCAATGGGAAATAATTATTCTTTTTAAAACGTTGAATCCACAAACGTTCTGAAACGTTTCCCATGACCCCCAAAAGATAGTTTTTGATCCAGAATGTGGCCAAGATGTAAACACGGAAGTCGGCCATGTTGCAGGGCAGCTGTGTTGAGCAAAAGCGACGCATGCAATGATGATCAGAGCGATTTTTCGGAAATTTGCAATGATATTGCACCTATTAATCCTTTAAATATGGTGAACACTTGCAGTGTGTTTGTGTGACACAATAGGTCAAACAGAGACGGCAAATCGTATTACTCAGTCCCCGCTGTTGTGA
>NC_087214.1:50551848-50579348 GCF_015104395.2 Macrobrachium nipponense
GGAAGTTCTGTCTTTATGACGTCGTAAATTCCCACCCTCCCCCCCCCCCCCCCACCCCCACCCACCCACCCACCAAAATTTAAATATTCCACAGGTGCACAGTTCAGTCTCACAGTTCTGAGCCGTATGTTCCAGGCGGCATTTTTCTGTAGTTTTTTTTTTTTTTTTTTTTTTTGTTTTTTTTTTTTTTTTTAATCATGAAACGAAAAAATAGATACGTTCCTCCTCCCCTTCTTACGGTTGAAGGAAGGATTCAATTCGTCCACTATTATCCCAGGGTCCAGAATTCCCAGGGATTCAGTTTCTCCATTATATTCTACCTACCGCTGTTTCAAAGTTGGAGGCTAAAATCTCTTGTCAAAGTGAAATGCCTACTATATGAAACATTGTAATTGGAAAGCAGTAATATGATTTAGTAGGTCATAACCAGATATCTATCCTCACGAATTCCAAATGAAGTTCTTGACGCAACATCAACACCACGAAGCAAAAGAGGATCTTTCTGGTGAGACTCTTCTCTCGATGCCTGTATCTTTAACATCTTTTTATTTATTTTCTCCCGAGTCATAAAGAGAAGCATTGCCAGGGAAACATATTAGTTTCATCCATCAGCGGAATACCGATGCGGGGACGGAGACGGAAACAAACGTTCTCCTACTTTTTCTCTTCCCCTTTTTTCTCTTTGCTGTTCTGTGTTGTTCATAGCATTGACAGCAGACGTCTACCTGGCATCTCAAGTAAAGTTAGCAAGGCGACAGACACGACAGACAGGAAGGACGCTGTCTCCGATATGAAGCCGAAGGAGGTCCATTCAGTAACTGGGACTTGCATGCGAATGCCATTTAGGGCCTGAAGAGTTGAATCAAGGTTGGAATCTGGTCTCGGAGAGCAGCTAAGTTTCTTCTCGATGTTTAATTGTGGGAATTGTAACCGGTTCCTTACAGACTATTATCAAAATGGGTGATATGATTAATGGTAACAGCAAAACACGTCCCCTCAAAATTCTAGGTGTTTTGCAATTTTGGGTTTTTTTAAAAATTAATATGCAGTTCTTTTATGATAAATTTCCTCTCCTTGTTTTGCAGTTACTATTTCAGCAATTGTTCCAGCAAATGAAAATCCCGCACAATTTAATAGCAAGCAATCCTTGGAAACTAAATGAATATAGTTATTCTGTCATACGACCTCTCTTTAACCTCAAATCGAAGTCCTTCATCTCTCCCTCGCCCTCAGCGAACATCGTCATACTTTGGGATTTGGACGATGAATATTGGCAGATATTGCTGATATTTCCATTCAATTCCATAACAGCAGTTGACTGCTGGAAGGCACAGCCCTCCTTGTTTTCTGATCAATGATAAGAAGTGATGGAATTCTCTTCTTCTTATTCCGTTTTGCATAATCCCCGAAGTCATCTTGGTTTTAGGGAAACATTCTGCCGTTTACTCCTGTTTTTAAACCTTTTGTCATATTTTAGTTTTCCTTTCATTTGTCTTTACTCGACATCAAATATTTATAATTCATCGCCTTTTCTGGCCTAACAAATAAACTTGAGACGAGGCTGATTCCCGGAATATCAAACATCATAATATTTTGCAGCTTCATTCTTTAGAAAGTATTTTGCATCATAATCAAAACACTCTTCAGCAGACGTTGAGACGCATCTGGGAACGGCACAGGAATAGGAGCCAGTAATGGAAGGAATATTCTTGAGAAGAAAAGGTAGGAAAGACGGGAACGAAGAGAAGAATGAGTTTGAAATTAAAAGCAAAGATAAAGGAGAGAGAGTGAGAGAGAAGGAAAGTGAGTCCCTTCAGTAGGATAAAATATTGAGTTTGTCGAGAAAAAGTTTTCCTTTTTTTTTTTTTTTTTTTTTTTTCAAAGATTCATTGCCGCATTTAGTATTTTTGAAATAGAAAGAGCCTTAAAGCAAAAATATACTATCGTATAAGGCCAGACCGAAAGTCCGCTTAACATAATGATTGACTTTCCGGTTCCAATTTTTAAAGAGCTGTTCCCGAACTCTCTCTCTCTCTCTTTTTGAATTAGTAATAACAGGAAAAAATTCTTAGAAAATGAGTTCTCAAATTTTTGAGTGATAACGATGGTTGTATCGTTAACTATTCACACTACTCCTTCTTCCAACAGGTACAATTAATAATGCTATTCGCTGTGATTTTTGCCCCCATTATTGCACCATCAATATTATTGTTATAATTATTAGTATTACTCTTTTACGGAACATACTGAGAAAGCTTTACTAAACTTCTCAAATTGCTCTTTCAGTATTTTTTTTATACTGCTCTCCTTCAGCAATTTTACCATTTTTTTAGGTAAACAAGTTATGAAGTTGACATAATTTCTCCACTGGGGACATCATTTGAAAAAGGCGCTCTTTCCTCTTGGTATTTCTCGCCATAATAAGATTAAAGGTTGTGTTTTCATTGGGGTTGCCAAAAATAGAGTTTAGAGAGAGAGAGAGAGAGAGAGAGAGAGAGAGAGAGAGAGAGAGAGAGAGAGAGAGAGAATTTTACCATTGTCTTGATTTTAATTTGATTGGTTTCTGTTCCATGTGTCTAAAATGTTTCCAATTTCTCGTGTATGCGAGAGAGAGAGAGAGAGAGAGAGAGAGAGAGAGAGAGAGAGAGAGACCTTTTATAGTTACGCCTCTAGTCACGTGCCTCAGTTACCAAGAACAGCTCCAATCCATTGGCGCCAAGAACCGCAACATCTTATAATCCTTCTGACGCTGAGGATTTTTGTAGCACAAATCCCTTGAAGAAACGTCCAAATTTTCCAGCCGCTTAAAAACGTCTTAAGCAACTCATTGCTTCCACTTTTTTAGATTTCTCTCGGTCGCCCTATTACGGAAAAAAAACGCCATTAAGGAATTTGTGGAGGTTCGTCAGTAAAAGTGGTGGGTTCCACTTCGTTTCAGTATTTTGTTTATCGCTTTACGGTAACTGCAGCAAGTACGATAACCATATGTATTCATGGCTTTCCCATTTAAACTTTTTAAAACTAGATAGTGCATTGAAAGGAAAGGCTGAATGCAAGCAAATAGTATCACAAAAGTGAGGTAAAAAAAATAAAATCCGTAGATCATGCAGAAAAAAATAAATTAAAAAATATAAACCTTGAGGCAGGCAAAGTGCTATGCATTGCTATTTTCTCGTGCTATAGGCATCCAGTGGTCAGGTACCATCACATAATTAACAAATTGCATTTCCTGATAAATTACTGTCAGTTGAAAGGTTACGTTTATTTTGATAAAATTTATGGCTAATAATACGGTTGTAGGAAATATTCTTTAAAGTATTTGAAAACGTTGGCTAATTTTTCCGCTTGATCATACAATGTAATACAGGATGATAACTGTCAAGTTAATTCTATTTCTAGTTATCTCCTCAGTTTTAACAATATAGCATAACTACTAATATTAGGGATTCAGAGGCGATGAAACGCGGTTTTTCGGCAACACCTTTTTATCAAGGCATCGGATGAAGGTGAAAGCTGGCAAGAGTACATTTCATAATCCTACCGAATTTTTTAAAGCATTATTTAGTACCTAAGTTCGATAGTTTTTATATTTATAGAGTAAAATGAAGCCGCCGATGCCGAAACCGACAAAATCACAGAAAAGGATCCAAAAATCAATCGTGACGTAAACATATGAAGTCATGAGGCTCCGCCCATTCACCAGGTAGGCAGTGTCACTAACACAGTCTAGTCTTCAACAAATTCGATAATGGCCACCAGGATACAGAATTGTCCCCGTGGTTGCAAAACTGCATTTGTGCTACGGCTTGCCACTTTGTATGCAAGCGAGGAGACCCATGGTGGGATTTACTATAGAGTGAATAGATAATTATTTCTATAATAATGGGTAATATTTACTTGGCAACACATCTCCTACTGCAGCAAATAGAAGGCTATAGTCTCGAAACTTGAGGTGAAACAAAACGAATTGTCTTTTTGTATTCCTGCCCAGAAGAGATGTAAAGCTAACAAATGAGCTATATACTGGTTCATTATGTGGATGAATTACATACTCCATTGAATTATATGTTAAGGAGAAACAATGAGAATGTCGAAAAAAAGAAAGAATTCTATGATAACGTTGGGCCGTATTTTATTTTTAAACTACCACATTCCCACTTCGATGAAGAGGACGTTCGTGAAATCTCATAGACGAAGCTCCTGTAAGAAGAGGAACAGTGCGGGAGGGTTGGTACACCTGAGGTGGTAAAAAAAACATCTCGGATGGTGAAAGAATCATTTTCGCAGCCTTCCCGCCACTGAAGCAACCCCCTTTTTGCTTGTAAAATGACCAAAACTAAGCATATCCTACCTAACCTTACCTATGAAGTAATCCTAGGAGTAGCATTAACCAACTGGGGGGGCGGGAGTAGAGCCCCCTTTCTAACTGGGGGAGCTTCGGCTTCTCAGAGCCCCCTTTTTGGTGGCGACAAAAAAAATCAGAATCATTTAAAACACAGTAAAACAACCTTGGAAAATATATTTTCGTCAGCAAAACATAGATATGCCAAAGACAATAAATTATTCACCGAATTTCCCCTAATATGACTGAATTCCCCCTTGCATGGGTTGGCTAGCAGGGGAGCAAAGGTGGGGTGAAGGGAGACACAGTTACGGTGCACCAACTGCAATGACGCACTCACATGTTACTAGTAGACGGTAAATCTACTAATCCTCAGAGAATTCATTACGGTACCGGTACATCAACAAAGGGACTTGTGGTGGCGGTGGCTTTAGTAACCTGTGTGTATTTGTAATAACCCAGCAGTTCTTTATTATCATGTTATGCCATCTCCTTGTAATGTCCCAATAACCTTCCCAGAAAAATATTTTCTACATGTGTTGAAAATGTCCTTCCCTGCTTCATAATATAATCCAAGAGGAGGTGAAAGACAATTCAGGTGCAAGTATGGAACACCCTGCAGCCAGGAACTTCGGAACGTGAGATCTTCTAAGTACAAAGACAGTCTTTTACAAGAATGCAAATAAGACCATTTGCATTGAAGTACTGAAAAAAAAAAACAGAATACTAAAATATTTGGCATGTGTTATGCGTTCCAATACTTACATTAGTTATGTGGTTCTCTTTTAACGTCACTATTGTGTTCAAAATCCTTACCTATGATTTTGATGGCTTTGGCATAGGAAATACACTTTTACTCTCACCAGAACTATTGAACTTGGGTACTGGATAATACTTGCAAAAATTAGGTAGGGTTACAAAAGCTACGCTTGTCCATTTTCATCTTTATCCGATGCTTTGATAAAAAGGTGCTGCCTAAAAACCGTGTTTCACCAGCTCTGAATCCCCCAGTGGTAGACTCATAGCATCACAAAATGACGATTGCTGGAACCCAGTGGCGGTCATGTGTCACTTCTCTCGGGCCAAGTTACCATCATTCTACATAACTTATCCAAAGGTCTTGGTTAAAATACTGACCCAGAGTGTATAAGGTATATCTGATTGAAGGAATGGTTCTCAAGGAATGAATAAGATGAACAACTGTTCCGCTGTGCTGAGGAAAGATGACAAAGACAAATGGATGAATAAGAGAAACAAAATTGACTACTAAACAGGGAGAGTGTAAGGTAAGACAGCGTTCTGATTATGGAAGTTAGATGGAAAACTTGAACTTAACTTGAAAAATCAAGTAGAAATAGCTTCGGATTATAAATAACAGAGATTCCACCTTACAGGGTAATTAGTATCCGCTGAAACAAAGTTACAAAAAACGGGAAGAAGTTCTGTCAAAAAATGGCTAGAATAATTTTTGTGTGAACTGTGTTTACACCTTGAAAACAAAGTACAAAGCAGAAACCATTGCAAAGCTTTGACCGTAACAGTTGTTCCCTTTCCCTGCTATCTTGATGAAGCCTTTTTCTTGTTCTCCATTCCTGCTTCCATCTTCAGTCTTGCTGCTCAGCATCCTTTTAACTATTACTCACTGCTAGATCCTTGTATTTCATCTCTCTCTCTCTCTCTCTCTCTCTCTCTCTCTCTCTGCTGTCCAACCACTCCGACTTCCTCGTTTCACTTTATTCAAGGCTAAATGCCCCAAGGTGCCCCAGTGCTTGTCTTGACAGCCCAAATTAACCGTAACGTCGCTTCGAAAGTGATTTTCGAAATCGTGAGATAAAAATGCTTAGTTCGTCGAGTCAATGTACGACAGTTTATGAACTCTTCCCAAAGTGCCTTTGTGAAACTAGATGCAGCTAGAACCGCGAGGCGCTAGCGAACTGTGTGTTCGTATGTGCGTGTGCGCCTCTTCTATTCATAATGCCAAGTTTATGGGAAGACTTGCACAGACATTCGGGGAGGAAGGCGAAGCCATGATGGCAGATGCCAAAGTGTTTTTATTTATCAGTGAGTGATATTCCGGTTGGGAATGGGTAAGTGTTACCTTTACTTTAGCCAAAGGGGTGGCTTGTTTGATATCTTGTAAGATGTTCCATTTTATTAACTTTGTCTTTGAACTTGTGTGTGTACTTACCGGAATGTGTTCTGTATCTTTGGCAGACGGTTCTGGATTTCGGTGGGACAGAGTTCCCAGGGAAAGGTGTGACCTTTTGGGTGACTTGACAATGAGTTGTTTTAAGTTAGTCTGTAAGACTGGATTACTTAGTTAATCGACTTAGTTATTATTGTAAATAAACGTTATGTTATGATGCAACTCTCTCATTTTCATTACCTGTTAGAATGGAGAGAAAAGAAAGGTGGAGAGAGAGAAGAGAGGAAGAGAGAAGAGAGAGAGGGTGATTGCCGGGAGAGAGAGAGAGAGCCTGTCTGTGTAGTGGGTGTGGTGGTCTGCCTTCCGTTTCGTATCCACGCTTACCGTATGAATACATGGCGGTTTTCCCCATGTTTATAGTGGTGGCAGACGGTTAAAGAGGGGATATGAAAGTTTTCTTGCTTTTCTATGCCTAGGAACGCCAATGTAGAGATGGTTGGCCAGTTAGGAAATAAAAAGGGGTAGAGAAAATGTCCGTCCGTGGGATGGGGGGATGAGGAAAGATTTTCTATTAGGGTCATCAAATTTGCTCGTACCGAGATTCTTCAGGGTGGGAGTCGTGAGACAAGCAACTCAGTCTAGTTTGTAAGGGAGTGTTGCTAGGAGTCATCTCACCGGTCGCGTTTGTATTGTGCCGACGAGATTTACGCGTTTTTACGAAGAATTTCGAGTTTTTTGTTCCCATTATGGAGTGGTGAGTGTTAAACTATTGTTTGTCAAAAAGGAGTGGGTTTTTGTTTAAATATTTCAGGGTTATGGGATTGGTTCAAGGAGGTCAAAACAATTTTTAATTTTTTCTTTCCCCATAGTGAAGTGTTTTCTTTATTTGCACGTGTTTATAATAGACGTATGCATTCGTCTTTGTTTAAAACATAGGAGTGTATTTTTCTATGCAGGGGAACTGTGCTTATATAAGCATATTTGGCTTAGTGACACAGAGCGGCCACAATTTTAAGGGCTCAGCATATTTCTGCAGAGAGGCGCCTTGCATTGCGAGGGTGTACGGGCATCCCTTGGGAGGGTAGTTGCATGGGTACCACTAGCCTCACTCGAGAGATAGTGCAGGGATGGGGGATACTACTGGTATGCCTCGGGCTGTTCTGCCGCTTGACTGAGGGGTTGTTCTCAGGGGGGGAGAAATTTTTTCTCAGTGTGGGCGAACTCCCCCTTTTCCTTTTTTTTCCTTTGTGTTGGGGATGGATTTGGCCTTGACATTGAATGCTAAGATATCAGCTGATTGATTAGTTGATGAAGTGAAATGCCCGTAGAGTCTTTTTTTTTTTAGAAAAGAGATTTTTTTTCTCTCCCTTGGATGAAGAGAAAAGGAAATGAAAAGAGATTTTTCTTTTCCGAGAATGAGGGGAAAAGTAGTTAACATGCACGGGATGTGTTATATGTTTCTTTGTGCCTTGAAAGACACAAATATAAGGGGGATACACAGATTATTTTTTTATTGTGTTGGAGAAATTACTTTGAAATGCCGATGATTGGTGTTGTATCTGTTGTGTGGGGCAATGGTGTTATGTCATGGTGTTGCATGCTGGAGAAATTGTATGTCATAGGATTCAGCAATACTGTTGTATGCTATTTTGAATTTCACCCTTACTTGAGAATTATTGCTGTGGAGAGTTATTATTATTGTTATTATTAATAATTATTATACTTGAGATGTGTCACGGGAGGTTTGCTTAAGTATAATTATCATTACGGGAGAATTGTTTTACGAGAGATTTGAGATATTTCATGGGAGGTTATTCAATAATTATTACAGATAATTATTCAAGGGATAATTATTACAATGAATTAATGGGAGAAGTCTTGTGTTAATTATTTGTTGAGTTTTTGTAACTTTGGAGAATATTTCAGTGATTCACGGGGATGAGTTTTGCTGAATCTTGATGAATCTGGCTGAATCTTGGTAAATTGTGTGGGATTTTGCTGAATTTTGTGCTGAATTTTTGGAGAATGGACAAGCATTAACATTGGTGATAATTTTTGTACTGATACTGATGATTTTGATGATAGCAATTTTTTTTGGTGGCATTTTGTAGATAATTGCTATTTATTTTGATACTGATTTTTTATCTTACTAATAACTAGGGTGGGGTTTTTGAATATGGCAAGGGGAGGTGAAATCTTTTGTGATTATGGAAGAACTAACAACACATTGTTTTAGTTTTTTTTTCTTTTTTTTTTGTGAGTTCAGCAGATAATTGCTTGACATCTGGTGAGTTACGGGAGATAGTTAATGGTGCCGTTGATTTTTCTTTTCTCCTTTTTTGGAAATTAGCCATCGCTGACACAAGTTTTTTTACCATGGGTGAATTTGAATTTGTTTTTTCTCTCCAGTTAGTGTGAATGTTATCTCAGTTCGTGACTTAGAGTCATTGTTCGGGAACGTGTTCGTGTTTTAGCTATTTGATGCTATAGAGTAATATGGGAGAATTTCTTGCATGTTTTGAATGCATACGTAATGGCACTACATTTTTTTCTCTGGATATTTGTGTTCCAGAAATTGTGACTTTTCTTGCACAATACCCTTGTTGTATTTGTGATAACTTTGTGAGAGATAGGAAACTTGGTTAAGTTTTCTAGTGGCTTATGTCGTAGTGCATATGGAGAAGTCTTGGCTTAGACACTGTGAGTTGGGAATTCTGTTATAATGACTTGTGGCACATTGGTGGTTTTTTCTAGAACTTTCTAGACAGTTTTATTTGCCGAGTTTTTGCCTTTTTTTAGCAGTTATGCTAAACGGAGAGAGTTTTTATAGTTTTTACTATAACATTGAGTTATTCTCTGGAGAATTGGAGATATAATTGAGATATATTATTTTGGGGAGATAATTGGAGGTATATATTATTTTGGAGTTATATTTGAGATATAATATATGGGAGATATATTTTTGGCCATTTTTGATATTTGCCAATGTGGTATGAGCTATGTTTAGTTCAATTATTTTGCAGCCATCTTTGTTGCAAATGGAGACACATATTTGGAGATTATGGGGCAATATTTGGGAGTGTGTGAGTTAGATGCCTTGAGTGCACATTTTCTGGAGATATATATTATTTGGAGCCTTGTTTTGTTCCACATGGAGTTGTTGTGGAAATAGAGGTAAATATTTTGTATTTGCCGAAATAGAGGTGATTATTCTCTATTCTTGGAGTGGTGTTTTTTTTTTTCTACTGACATGTGGCTATTGGAGAAATAAGAGAATAATATAAGGGGGTTGGTTATTAACCAAATGGAGGAAATATTTCTATAACCGGAGTGGTGTTATTATTGATATGATGTCTCATAATGGAGTTGGAATTAATCTCTGGCGGGTGACCCTTTTTTTTGTGGTTATGGAGTTTTTTTTGAGCAAAGAGAAGATTTCTGTGGTTCTCTTTTTTGATTTCGTGTCTATTTAGAGGCGAATGGCATTACTGCATTACGAGTCATTTGGAGATGTGTGTGCATTTTTTATGTTCACAAGTGTGTTATTCTTGGAGAAATATAATTTGGGAAAAGTCATGTTGAGAGAATAAGTCTTCGAGACAAATTTTTGAACACATTAGTCATATCCTGGAGTTAATTCTGTGAAATGTGTCAGTTAGATCTTTTTTCTTGAGAATCATGAGTTTCCAAACTTATGTGTCTGACTAGACAATTTTGCATGTTGTTAGAGCATGCGTCCGCAGGTGTTTATTTTTCTGCTGACAAGCGATGTGATGAAGCCGTGTGCTGAGCGGTGCTGCTCCTTTTTTTTCCTCTGATGGCGACAGATCAGAATTTTTGCAATATCTGGAAATGTGGCTATAGCATTTCACGAAAGCGCATGTGTGAGAGTTTGCTTTCTGGCAAATTCCATAACTTTACATGGAGCATTTCTGGGGATAAACGCGGGAGTTATGCATATTATACATGTATTATGTATTTTGTGATTGGGGAAATCTACTTGTGATTATTCTTTTTTTTATTGTTTTTCTTCCTTTTCCTATGAGAGATATGATTTGGGGATTGAGCTTAAGTAGCATTTCTTTTTTGGACGGGAGATTTGATTTTACCGGGAGGTGTAATTTTTCTAGGGTTGTTACTTACGTAAATGGGAGTTTGACATTAAGTCTCATTGTAATTAATTATTGAGCAGTAAAGGGGTTTTTGCTGTTAAAAGTTGGAGGTTTTTACTGATTTTGTGGGTTGTTTAGATGTCAGAACTTAAGAGAAAATTTTTTGGGTCTGGGGGTTACGTGATTCTTTTTCTTTCTTGGGCTTGTTGCGAATTTTTTCTTTTTTTGTGTGTGAGCACATTCGAGTTCGAAATGTGAGTGCAGAATTCCGTGGAGCTGCTGTGATTTCTGAGTTGTGTGTGTGTGCTGATGTGCGAGTTTGGAGAATTGAGTTGGAGAACTTGATGTGTTTTTTCTTAGAGAGTTGTGATGATGACTTATCATTTTGGTAGTCATATTTAAGGGAGTTAATTGGGAGACGTTCAGTTAGTATTTCTGACCCTTTTGAGATCATTGTTTGATAAAAGTAGTATGTTTGGGTTAATTTTCTTAGATTGACCAAAGACCTGACTGACATACTAACGCCCAAAAGTCGATCCCCGACTCCAGCAAGACGTCCACCAGCCGTGAAGAGAGGTTGCTGCCATGTTGTCCAGGGTGATTACAAGTATTTCCATGATGGGTGTTCGAGAGAATTCTACAGCGTGTCTTTTGGGGATCTACAAGAAGCCGTGATAGTCTTCTACGATGAGGGAGGCATTCCGTCTTCCTACAGTTGCTACAGCCTGCTATAGCCTGTTGCTGTCTGTTCAGCTACTTGCAGACAAGCGAAGAGGGATGTTCAAGAATCCTAATGCAGAAAATATGAGAGAAAATGCGTTTTGTGTTATTGGGAGATAAAGCGTGATAAGACTTTATTTTATAATGCCAGAGACGTGCAGTTTTTCTTATATTTTATTTTAAGCCGGCCAATGTTTTATATTGTATAAGCAATTTTGCTAGGCGGGAGCTAGCATATAGGTGCGAGGCCGAGCAATCTGTAAGACATAGGGTTTTGATTAATAATATATTGTTCGTGCATTCTCTGTAACCTGTGGAATGTGGAGGACAGTGCAGAGTAACGACCTGAGGGTAGCTGATGAATGAGTTTCTGGGGGATGGCGTGAGATAAAAATGCTTAGTTCGTCGAGTCAATGTACGACAGTTTATGAACTCTTCCCAAAGTGCCTTTGTGAAACTAGATGCAGCTAGAACCGCGAGGCGCTAGCGAACTGTGTGTTCGTATGTGCGTGTGCGCCTCTTCTATTCATAATGCCAAGTTTATGGGAAGACTTGCACAGACATTCGGGGAGGAAGGCGAAGCCATGATGGCAGATGCCAAAGTGTTTTTATTTATCAGTGAGTGATATTCCGGTTGGGAATGGGTAAGTGTTACCTTTACTTTAGCCAAAGGGGTGGCTTGTTTGATATCTTGTAAGATGTTCCATTTTATTAACTTTGTCTTTGAACTTGTGTGTGTACTTACCGGAATGTGTTCTGTATCTTTGGCAGACGGTTCTGGATTTCGGTGGGACAGAGTTCCCAGGGAAAGGTGTGACCTTTTGGGTGACTTGACAATGAGTTGTTTTAAGTTAGTCTGTAAGACTGGATTACTTAGTTAATCGACTTAGTTATTATTGTAAATAAACGTTATGTTATGATGCAACTCTCTCATTTTCATTACCTGTTAGAATGGAGAGAAAGAGGTGGAGAGAGAGAGAGAGAGAGAGAGAGAGAGATGGGGTGATTGCCGGGAGAGAGAGAGAGAGCCTGTCTGTGTAGTGGGTGTGGTGGTCTGCCTTCCGTTTCGTATCCACGCTTACCGTATGAATACATGGCGGTTTTCCCCATGTTATCTATATATATATGATATATATATAATAGATATATATATAGATATATATATGATATATAGTATATATATATTTAGATATTAGTATATATCTATATATATCTAGATAATATATATATAGCTATATTATAATATCTATATATATATATATATATATATATATATATATATATATATATATAATAATATATATTTATATACATAGATATAAAATAGATATAGATATAGATATATATGTAATGTGTATATGTGAATTACACAGTCCTTATTTACATTATTTATAAGAGCATATTTTTTTTTCAATTTTCTCATTTTCATACTTTTTTTTACCTTCGGATACGTTTTGATCCATCAGCTACCGGGGGGTTCTCGTGTGCATGAAATGTGCCCTTAATTATTCACTGGGATTTTGAAGTAGGCTTCTTCCTTTAACAGAAAGTCTTGGATAACATTTTCGCAACCTGGCAATAAGTTTTCCTGTTATACAATTTTCGTTAAAACTTATTGCTATAGTGGCATCAATAAGTTTGTTGCAGGTATCTTCATACGGACGAAGTGTTTTCTGATTCTCGTTCGTCAATTTCTGATGAAAAATACGCAGACTTCCTTCTCCCATTTATTGAATTTTGTCGCGACAGCTGTTTCGCATTTGCGTCGTTTGAGTCGCAAAAAAGAAAGACAAACTAATGAGGAGAGTTGATGAGCAGAAAGGAAGCGACGATCGTCAGGAAATGGCGACACACAAACGACAGAGGTTTTGAGAGTTTCCTGGTTGCAAAATCTGATGGCGAGGTATTTGGAGACGTTTTCTAGTCACAGAGAGGGATGGGCGTTAGTGGTGTTTTATAAGTCTAAAACAGTACAAGTTATGAATCGATGCGTGTTGTATGTGTCCACGTTATATAGAGACAGTCGGTTCCTCTAAACTGATGACTACGCACTATAATTTATTTTCGTAATATGCACTTACTGGTTCAAGTCAAGGATTCCTACGGATATGTGTTCACAGATATGTCATTTTTAGTTGTCTGTGGTCCGAAAGTGTAGTTACCCCTACGAAAAAGTACCAACAATAGAGGTATTGCAATAATACAAAATACATTTCCTGGATTTAGTTTATTCTTGTTACCACTAATTTTCACGATTTTTTTTACTTATATTGTTTATTGTTTATATTTCAGGTGGCTGAAAACAAATAAACTGAATCCAGTACACCATCTTCTCTATTACTATATTACTTTTTCTTCTATTGTTTCAGTGTTCTTATTCCGTTCTATTGTTCTTACAGTGAATAAACTGAACCCAAAATATGTGTTTTGTAATATTGCAATACTTGTACCTCTATTGATGATGCTTTTTGGTAGGGGTAACAAGACTTTCGGACCACCTTGTACTACAAAATACAGGATGAAGCAGAAGGCGTATCATATCGGTCCTTCCTTTCACTTTCATTTGCAGGTCAAAGATAACGAGTGGAGAGCAAAGATTCGAAATGACCATTAGAGTATGACAAAGGGAGTAAAAGGAAGGTAAGGGAGACCGGGGCTAGTTGGCTACAGGGGTAAGTTGCCACACTCAAAATAACTTTAAAGTTTACCAATGGATGACTCTAATGCATATACTGTGTAATTGCCACATAGTTCCTCAGTTACCAGCAAAATTCTGTAGAGATAGAACGTAGGAGCTCGAATTTATGAGACAAATTTTGATTTTGATGGTAGTAAGTAAATTTTTTTTTATCTTTCTGTTGTTTGCTATAACATCTATACATTCATGAAAGATTATTTTTCAGTTATATCATAGTTTTCCTTATGGTTTAAAGGTTCTATACCAATAAAATTAATCATTCAAGGCATCTTGGTGTGGAATGGTAAGTGTTTTTGTACCAAATGTAGGGATGGGGCAAGTTGGCTCAAAACAAATGGGGCAAGTTGGCACGTGTACAGACTTGCCTCACGTTATTTGATAACAATAGTAAGCCTATTTATTTATATAATTTACGTTTTGTTTCTGAATTTTTGGAAGGATAATCAGATTAGTGTCCTATCATTTCCTCCACATTGCTCTCACAAGTTGCAGCCCCTGGATTCTAGTGTTTATAGACCTCTGAAGAAATGTGTTAACAGGGTATGTGATTCGTGGATGACTGGTAATCCAGGATCAAGAATGCCCATCTGTGACATTCCTGGTAAAGTTTCCTCGGCTTTACCTCTAGCTGTCACTTATTCTGAGGTTTTCAATGGGTTCAGTATTGATGGAATTTCAACTTTGAATACAGACTATTTCAAGATTTTGATTTTACGGGTGGTTATGTAACAGATTGAGAGATGTCCGAAAAGACACATGGGCCTCAGATCAGTCATCAGCGTGATACAGAGTTTAAGAACTGCTCCTGATGCTTCAGAGGAAAGCTCAGCTGAATACAGCCTGTGTTTGGCAAGCCAGGAGAGGTGTGGTTCCAGTGCAAGGCATGTAACATGTGGCAGCATGAAGACTACTGACGACGATTTATTTGACACCTGCCACAATTACAACTAGATGATGATCTGAAGTAATGCTAATGCCTTATAATTTGTATTTTGGAAATTCTGAGGGTATTTTTGCTATTTTATTTAAATGCAATGTAGAAATTTTCTTTTAATTATCAATGTGCCAACTTGCCCCATAATGTGTGCCAGCTTACCCCGTATACGGGGCAAGTTGGCACGAAAAAGTTATTTTTTTCTAAAGGTTATTGTTACCTTATGTTGAAAGCAAACAACAATTATTAATTATTTTGTTCTATGATAAAGACGAATGTTAATATTTGTCAATCAATGGTGGTAAGAATTTTGCAAAAATGTTTGTTTTATATTCGCAATAACCAAAATTGTAAAAAGTGTGCCAACTAGCCCCGGTCTCCCTTATTTACGTCAAGTAGCAAAGTTCAACGCTGTGATGAAAAGTGAGATGAGAATTCCTGACGTCTTCTGAGGACAAACTCGAGGGATATCGGGGAAAGCTCTTCAGGTCAACACAAACCGAAGTTCAGAAAGATTCAAGAGACTAACTATTGTTGATAAGTTATAATAAAGCACTTGGAAATGGTTCAGTTTCAGTTGTATTTGGCAGCGATATTCAATTGTCTTTTCTCATGGCAACATTCAATGGCACCGTTACAAAGTTCCCCTCTTCTCATCGCAAATTGGAAACTTTCCTGTACCTGTTATATCATCTTTGATTATCAATGAGCCAGCTGAAATACTAAGCCCTTGAATCTTCAGGAATCGTCATTGATCTGCTAAAGAGACTCGTATCTGTAGTCTGCAACACAATTCAATTCGAGAAGTTTCTCTGAAGCTTTCCACAGTTACATTTCTGTTTCATTCAAATTTCCCCTTTTTTTCATTCTAGACAACATCGCAATTCCGCTTTGATATGTAAACAAACTTCATGTCCCGCAAAACCAGAAACAAGGAACAACGCGCTCAGGATACAAAAAAATAAAAAAATAAAAAAAAGCATTCCTGGCATATTCATGAATACACTGAACACTTCCGAGGAAACAAGAAGACGCCTCCAGAATAAGTAGAAACAAACGCTTCCACAAGTCATTTTTCCACCCTTCTCCTCAACGTTCATGTCCGAACAGGGACAAACTGTCTCGTGGAGAAAGAAAACCCCTGAGGAAGAAGAAGAAGAAATTGCAATAAAGGAACTCTCAGAATGAGTTGGTGTCCGTATGAAAAGTGAAAGGAAAAACTTGGAAGCGGATATTTTTGTCAAGGGAGGATCTACGTCTGGAACCATTGGCTTTGAGAGTTCAAAAATACGCTAGTATCACGTCTCTCTCTCTCTCTCTCTCTCTCTCTCTCTCTCTCTCTCTCTCTTCTCTCTCTCTCTCTCTCATTTTTTTTATGCAAGTAGAATCAAATAATGTGCTGTAAGTAAGCATGGATAGTAATGTGTTTAATAGTTTTCAATATACACAAAATGGAACAAATGTACCTGGATACCGACGACATTCCGAACAAGACACAATGTACAGGTTACGTTGAGATATATCAACGTCATTGCCGTTACCTATTTCTTCCTTTTTGCCTTTGATTTTTATCGATGTACGGATCTCTCCGGGTTATATGTACGGGTTTATAAAAGAATAAACTTACGATGAAATGGCATTGATGCCATATTATGATATAAACGTTTTCCTTTACTTTTGAAATTTCAGGTAGACTGTAGATTCCACATTTCTTCTATTTCCCAGATACCATATCGGAAAGGTTTCTGGGAGAACCATATGGCAATACTGGAAACCTATAAAATCTGCAAACCAGGTCTCTTAAGCATTGGGATTTCCACGGTGGAAGTGGAGTAATAAAAAAAAATGTACAAGTTATAAAACCCAGTGTAAAATTTAGAACATGGAACTACTCCCCAATAAATGTTCGCCACAAGGTTGTCGAATGATTTAGGGAAACCTGCAGCGTGTGTGATACGTTTAGCTGGATTATCAAACCGGTTTTGTAAAGGATGACCATTTATTTGGAGTCGACTGGAATGTTACATCGCTTTACGCAAATATCAGCTGGCCAATAACGCATGACAGATTTACTTCTCCAAATCAGTATTCAATGCGTCGTTAACTTCTAACGTGACGAAGCTTCAGTGAATTGAGTGAAGAGTCAAACTACAAATATCTATTATTAAAGAGATTATAGGCCAAAGGCATATTTAAGAGGAGCACTTTCTAGTTTATAATTATGGCGAGTATAGTATTAAAATAAACAAAAAACATTTCCTATCTGTTATTATCTCCCTAAAGCATGATCTTAAAAGAGTCCATCTGGCGGTCACTCTATATGCTGGGCAGACAACATCAGAAACGAAATTATTCACCACAAATAGCGTTTAAAAAAATGATCATATGTGTCCTTTAAATTCACAGCCGAAGTTCAAGATTTATAAGCTGATCAATTAAAAGACTTTTTGATAAAACGTGTAAAAAATTTTTATATGAAAAAGATTGAATAAACGAAGTATTGGTGAAGAAAAAAAAGTCAGAGAATGCTGATGATATAGAGTTAAAAGGTCTGGAACAAAAGTACTCTAAAAATATTAAGGTTTGGAATCACATGACTGAAGTTCCAAACGAATGTGAGAGTATGACGTCAGCCTAGTGAGAACGTTAGTGGCTTAGATGTGTCCTTTGCACCCCTGAGAAAATACTAGCAGCCTTTTTGAATAATGCAATATTTTCAGTGATCTATAAAAATATTTTCTTGGAAAACAGTTTTCCCAACGATTTCAGAGTAATTGCCCTGTGGAGGCGAGTAGATAAGTTAAAATGAAAAAAACTACAAAAATGCAAGCCCAGACCTGTGAATGAGCGTTTTATCTATATGCTTGCATGCGAACCACGGATATCTCTAGTCTTTGGTAAATCTAAGAAGAGAAGAGATTTTTGTGCTTCTTTCTCGATAGTAAACTTGATGTTGGAGTCCTGATTATAAAGAAGAAATGTATCATCAACGTATCGTCATTACTGGCCTCCAAATTACTTGTTAATATTTCTTTCAACACGTATATAAAATAGGCGCTGGTTTTCAAGTTACAATTGAAGACCAACTTTTGATGATTTGCAAAGAAATCTATAGGAATTACATTACACTTGCTACTTCGTTATATTTGGGTTGTTGCGGGATTTCCTCAGCCATATATGTTTAAATGTCTATTAAAGCTAATGAAATACATCCAGGTAGAATATGTACACTGACTAGCCAGTCTATAGACTACCGTAATTGCCATCCTTATTTAAAGGACTAAATCCTGAGTCACTCAGAACAATTTTGACCCCTTGTAGAAGTTATTCCATTTCAGATCGTTCCTCTGCCGCTGCTTCCCTCGACAAGTATTTTCACGCAGGATGACATCAGGTTAGGATACCTGAAGATACGGTTTCACGAATCCAGGTAAAAAGTCACAGAAAAAAAGTCACATTAATATTACCTAAGGGTTTGAAGCCTAAGGGTATGTATCCCCCTTTGCGGCGTGTTCAGTACAAGTCCGTTGGGGATTAACGTAAAACCATAAACAAAAGACTAAATTAATGTGGGCTTTTTTTCTTAGCCAAAATTGTGACTTTTTTTTTAGTGAATTTTTTCCCTGTGACTTTCTTACCGGCCATCGGTTTTACAAAGGTCAGCCTGTTATTGAGGGCAATGGCATCTAGTATATTAGGTGGTAACTGCTTCCTCTTAATTCTTGTTATTAAGGTACACACAATTATTTGGTATTAAATATTTCCTTTCCACTATTGATTTGTTCTGCTGCCCTGCTGAGATGATGTTAGTTTTGGCCAAGACAGTGTTCACGTATTCAGTTTCCCATCTAATCAGATTCCCATCTGTACAGATTCCCATCCAGAGCAATACGTGAATTTCCTTCGTATGAAGCCCCTCGACCAGATGTATTGGAATGAATGCATACTCTTTTGGCTGCTACGGGTTTACAGTATATCAGAGTTAAGAAATCTCTCTCTCTCTCTCTCTCTCTCTCTCTCTCTCTTGTTTTCCATGTCCATCCTGTCCATGGAACCGAGAACAGAGCCTTCCTGGAAAATTGGTGTAGTTTCAAAGTGGTTGACCATCCTTCATAGTGATAAATATACTGATGGTTTAGAATCTAAATGTCACATTTTTACCTGATACGTATATAATTGTAAAAACCATAGTGACTTAACTTCACGATTCCTTCACAGTTTGATGCCCTTGTCACTACAAAACCTAAGAGCTACACAGGATCATTTCAATTACTACTACGTACTGGATCACTTGGCATAAACGAAATTTGAGGTTATGCACATGTCAACTAACATCAAGGAAAGATCACATTCTTACATATTCAGAATTGTTCAAGAACACACCATCTTGAAGCTGGAGGAATTGTAGGTCGTTTGCGTATTGATGGAAGGAGACATCTTGCATGATAACACAAAGCTTAGCACACTGGCAAGCGTGTTTCATCTGGAAATCAAATATGTGTATTCCCCTCCTTATCCCCTAAACTACACAAACTGGGAACTCTTGCCTGTTGCCAACGGTGCCCTGTCTGTAAGATGTCACGAGGCTTATTAAGACTGCGTAAATATAAAAAATACTACTTATTTCCCAAAGCAATTGGTTATAACAAAGAACAAAATGATTAACAAGTCATAATGGCATAAACACCCAAATCTACCCATAAAGAAACCATTCTACCCCTCTGACTATAAGGTTACACTCCCAAACCCAAAAGTATCTTATTGTCTCGTGTTAGTCAGGTTAGAGAATCCCGTTTCTAATCAACCATGGAGTCGGACCTATCTGTAATAAAGATAATAGGTATATAGACATCCCCCACGCCACTCTTTTCAAAGTATTTACGTAAAGAGAGTATTTTCACTCTTCCCTCTCTTTTTCCAAAAGGTAACAGTTTTTCTAAGTTTTCATAGAATGTGTCCTACCTTTTCGATGGGCGTTTTCTCCCGACACTCGGAGCAACCACTTGATCTATTCTCGTTCGCACACAGAATGCGTCTTCCACAAGTACCCTGAACTAGTAGGCCTGTAATACGCGTACAAACGAATGTACATGCCTCACAAACGGGGGAACGATCTCTGAGTCAAGTTGCTTGTTCAGCAAATATCTTTTTCTCCAAGTGAACTCGCAGTGCACCACCTCTTGTCTCTAAGCGAGGAGAGCTATGTGACTTTACTATCATATAAAACATATTATTTGCCATTCCCCCTCTTTTCACCTCCTAGAGGAGCTCGGCTACCCCATGCTAGCTGCCGCCTAGCCACTAGACACACAAGCGTCTTACAATATATATAAAACCAGAGGCTGGCTCAAAAAAGAAAATAATGCACTCCCGTCTCACACCATATCGGCAACTAATGCACAATGTATCAATTTACCACGTGACTTAGAGCCACCTTCGTTGCCGGAGCACTTGTTCTTCGTCGAATGCATAAAAGTTTAAGAACTCCAAGCACACAAATGGCGATCAGTATAGCGCCTAACATGATCATTACTATTGGTATAGTATAACGGTCATCGAAAAAAAAGGTTCATCTTCGCCACTATCTTCGAGCGGCGGGACTGTAACAGACTCCACTGTAGGCGGGATTCGAACCGCCTTATGGCTTCCATGTAGGTGTCGGTGAAACACCTTGATTGACGAGTTGTAGACACGCCGACTAAGTACCATGAAGAAGTCTGTAAGAATCATGCAGGAACTGTCAAACAGCTGGGATCCCTGTAGAACGAGCGAATTGTTGTAGACTCAGGTCGAGTACGTAACCCAACTCGAAACAACTCAGCACGCGCCATTATTCAGAGTCTGCGACCCTCGTGAGTGTATCCAACACCCTCCCGTCGCGAAACTGTAGATTCGACGTTCTCTACTGAAGTAAACGTGGTCACCACCCAATTATTCTATGCAAGTGCTACTCGCACCCGCCTCCTGATTTATCCCAGAAATTATATCGAAGACATCTCATCCTTTGCAAAGGCAGTCCACAAAAATGCCATTCGTGTGTAGACTTGACTCAATCTCTGGTACTGTAGAACGAAGTCGTCTCCCTTGCCATCCTCACGTAGAGTTGGGAATTCTCCAAAGTCATTGTGTGTCCGTATTTAAAAGGTCTACATGGTCATAAAATAACTAAAGTCTTGTTTTACCCCACAAATTCGTCACTAATTAATATATTCAATCTACTAATCAAATATAAAAAAAAATTCCTCGCTAAACCAAATATAATTTTACCTACTGAATTCTCACAAATGATCCCATATCTGACATACACACTATCAAAAGAGAACCCATAAAGTCTAACAGTAAAAATCCCTTTATGGTTTATATAACTAGCCTCCATAAAATATAATGCCGAACACCCCTTCTATCCAACTCACATACCCTGACAAATTATATCTTCTATCTAAAAGAAAAATGCTATTTAGAGCTTAACCCTCATTGCAACATCTCTCGTAAGAAAAGAAGAAAAAAAAGAAAAAAATAAATAAATAAAAATAAGATAATACAACAATAATAAGTGAACCTTCCTCTCCCCATTACACAGCGCACATAAGAGAAAAGAAAAAGAAAACTATCAGTTGTTTAATCTTCTCGGACGACGTTAAGAAATGAAAAAAAAAAAAAAAACATATATATAATTCAACCTCTTTCCCAAAACGGAATGTGTACCATTACAGAATCTGCTAGCGCAGCAACCCTATCGACCAGAAAAGACCAGAAAAAAAAAAAAATCCCCTTACATGACACGTTCTCGTGAAATGCCATAATCAGCATCTCCGAAAACAGTGCAAATCCCCGAGTAATCAATTCCAAAGGGAAGATTCGCAGCCGGATTCCTTACAGCAACCTTAGCAAATAAGAAACCCACCTATGAACACGTCAGGTGCTTCGCATTGCAGCATTTTCAGACTCGCGACGCTAGAAACTCGTGACTCTCAAAAAAAAATGTTTAGTACTGAACTTCGTAAGCACACTCCGCAGAACCATCTCATTATATATATAAATCATCATCTTAATAATAACACCACTCAGGTGATATAAATAATTCCTCTATTTAATTACTGACCCAACGCCAAAAAGACCATCCCGTTTCTCCGCTAAAGCAAAAATTTGCCGAAAAATATTAACCCCGAAATCTTACGCCAAAACGCCGCAGATTTACATATAATAAGAGAAAAAAACATTAGAAGGAAATAAAGGAGAAGGAAAAAAAATGTGAAGCCATTCTGTCATCAAATTACAAAATCAGATAACAAGGGGAAAAAAAAGGAAAAATGAATGCAATTGCGCGATCATATATTAATTACCACAACCAATTCTTTTCAATTTCGAGATATGTGTTAGCCTCGACTGACCTGTTCGTTCATTTAAAACTACAAACCTATTTCCAATTTTCTCTTCAATGACTTTAAAAGGACCTTCAAACTTCGGGCCTAGTTTGTAATTTAACTCATTTCTCACGTTAAGTTTTTAAAATACCTTATCACCGACATTGATCTTGGGATCAGATGATTTACTAATACTCCTCTGACCCATATCTCTGGTTGTGGATTCGAGATTACGGCTGTGGATATCAGCGCTTCAACCGTATCCTCCCCCTGGTGAGGCGTAGTTAGCAAATCAAATGTGCCTCGCACTGGATAACCAAACAAAGCTTCAAATGGGGACATTTTAATTGAATCGCCAACCATGGTGTTAATGCTATGTCTAACAACGTTAATATATCTGTCCCAATTTCTATCATTACCACCTACCGTTTTTCTGAGCGCTTCGAGCACTTTCCTGTTTGCTCGTTCGCACAACCCATTAGCCTCGGGTCTGTATGGAATAATTGTTACTTTCTGTATTCCCATGAATTGAGCTAAACACTCCAAGGTTTTGTTCACAAATTCCTTCCCATTGTCGGTTAATAGAACTTCGGGTGAACCATATCTGCAAACGATACCATTGAAAAATGCTATGGCTACTTCTTCGGCCGTTTTATGCTTAAGTGGGAAAATTTCTACTATCCTTGTAAGTTCATCTATTATCACTAGCAAGTACTTGTTCGCATATCTAGACTCACAAAAATTCCCTAAGACATCCATATGTATTCTCTGAAAAGGCCTACTCGGTATAGGATACGATCCTAATTTGCATGACGTTGTCCTAGCAGGCTTACATGCGTTGCACACCGCACAATTCCTTACGAAATTTTCCACATCTTTACCCATATTTTTCCAAATGTATTTAGCCCAAACCTCATCATAAGTTTTTTCTATTCCCAAGTGAGGACTACCGAACCTGCAATGAACTATATCTAAAACCACTGGAATTAGAACTTTCGGAATTACGATCTGTGTCGTATCTCCTTTACTTTCACTGGTTCTCAACTTATATTTAATTTTCCTAACCAACAGATTTCCTTCTAACTCCAAACCCGAAAAAGGCAAGCTATAACGTTTCTTGACTAATTCCCCTCTCAGAAATGCTTTCGCATCTGCTAAAACCTCGTCTTCATCTTGCCTTAGCTCTATGAGAGATATATCCCATTGTATGGCTTCGTTAATGACCTGCGCGACTTGGAAACCTTCCGCGTCATGAAAACTCCTGCTGAGAGCATCCACAACAACATTAAATTTGCCCTCTATATATTTGAGCTTTGCATCAAAATCTCTGATAGTTAGAAACCATCGAGCTCTTTTGGGAGACAAATCGGGTTTATTAAAAAGATTGAGTAATGGTTTGTGATCTGTAAGGACTTCTACTTTATTCCCCATCAGTAACATTTTAAAATAAACTAAGCTCAACACTATTGCAAAGGCTTCCTTATCTATGGTGGCCATGGACTTCTTGTTGCTGCCTTTTGTCCTGAACTTCCTGCTATAAAAAGCTATAGGATGAAATTTCCCATCAAACTTTTGCATAAGGCATGCACCTATGCCTTCCTGGTTTGCATCAGTCACTAATGTAAAAGGTTCATTAAAATCTGGAAACTTCAAAACCGGGGGATTCATTAGCGCATCTTTAAGCTTTTGAAAACTCTCCGCCTGGGGTTCCTTCCATTGAAATTGAACGTCTTCCGCAACACATCAGTTAGGGGAGCTGCTATTTTAGAAAACCCTTTTACGAACCTCCTGAAGAAACCGGCGATACCCAGGAATGACTTAATCTCTTTCTTTGATCTGGGGGTGCGAAAATTCGCTATTGCTTTGACTTTATCGTCATTTACTCTAACCCCTTCCTTAGATATGACGTGACCTAGATATGTGATCTGCTTTTTCAAGAACGAACACTTGGCTAGCTTGATTTTCAACCCCGCTAATCTAAGCCTCCTAAGTACTTCTGTAAGCACTTCCAGGTGTTGCGCGATCGTGTCCGTTGCGATCAGGATGTCATCCATATACACAAAAACATTTTTGCCCAGTAACCCGTGCAAAACTGTGTTCACCAACCTGGTAAAAGTCATCGGACTGCCCGATAAACAGAAAGGCATTCGCGTAAATTCATAGTGTCCCTTGGGCACTAAAGGAAAAGGTATATTCCTTGCTACTCTCGCTGAGAGGGACCTGTAAGAAACCTTGCGCCAAATCAATTGAGCTATAAATATTATGTCCCCCAATTTCGACAAAAAGATCTGGTATGCACGCGACTGGGTAGCGGTCAGGGATCGTTTTCTCATTTAAACGTCTAAAATCGACGCATACACGGACCGAACCGTCTTTCTTAGGTACCGCTAACAAGGGAAAGTTGTAAGGAGACACACTGGGTCTAATGATTCCTTCTTCTTCCCATCTATTAACTTTTTTCTCTACCTGTTCTCTGATTTTGAAAGGAATGCGATATGCAGGAATATAAATAGGTTTTGAGTTGCTCTCCAAATTTACCTTATGCTCCAACACATTAGTCAACCCCAATTTATCACCTTGCAAGGCTACCGTATCCCCAAATTCTGCCAAGAGCCCGCTTATCGCTTCAACGTGTTCGCTATAATCCGCATTAGCCAAATGTTCACTAAATGTTTGTTTCCTTGATTGTATTTCTGCCTCCGAAAACTCAGGTTTCCCCTCTACGATAGCCACAGAACCACTATCACAATTCCAATCTTGGAAGTCTACTATATATGTATTTTTCTGGTATCTCCTAGCTGTATCATTACAGTTTAATAGCTCCACCCACGTAACCCCATTCTTGGATACACTGTTCACCGATGCCGTGCTAACAACTCCTCTGAGCTTTTCGCTGTTTTCAATAACGCACACATCTGTGGGTTTTCTGATTTCCTTCAATTTAACTTTTACCATAACCTTTGAACCTGGTAGTAACATAATATCTTCAAATAAAACACCTCTATATTTGTGGTTAGTATCTCCCCTTGCCACCGCCCCATACAAATTACCACCCTCAGTATTATCCCCAGCATTGTTAGTATCAGAAATAACATCCAAATTAGTATCATCACCAGTATTGTTAGTATCATTGTTACCACTATGAACTCTGATAGAACCCCCGTAATCATCTCCCAGATCACCAACGTGTGTTTTAACATTACCTTTCCCGATAACACTCGTATCACCGCCATTAATACCACCAAGCACCTCTCTTTCAATAACCTCCATGTCCTCCATTCTATTCACGTCCTCATATGGTATGAGGTAATTCATTTTCCCGATTGTTATCCCATTAGCACCCGCATGGATCGAAATCTTGTCTTCTACAAGCAGGATGACCCAACAAGATTTTATTACCTAAGGCAATTCCTTTTATTACCAAAAAAGGTTCTGTTAACACTCTGTCACCGAGAGCAAACCTTATTTGTACACAACCCAGGGTGTTTAATCTATGGGCTTGCACATCACACACCGTCTCCGTAGAGGGCTGCAAAGGGTAATTGGAGAATATGGATTGATACAAATTATAGTCCATTAGATTTATTGATGCCCCGGTGTCTATGAAAATTGAGATATCCACATCCCCTACTGTTCCATAGACTATAGGCTTGGGCTCTGGGGCGTCCCCCACGAGACCACAATGGCATGTACCAATCACCTGTACCCTTTTTGTTGATCGGGCTTCCAAAAATTTCGCTGATTCCTTTGCCCTCTGGTTTGACCCGCCTGGGAAGTTCTCACATTATAATTACCAGAACCTTGAGGTGCAGGCCTCGCATCTCTCCGTATCTGAGACGGACAAGACTGCCAATAATGCTCAGTACTTTTACACATTCCACAATATTTAACCCTACACAATTTCTTTGGATGTCCTGGTTTATTGCAGTTGAAACAGCACAACTGCTGTTGCTTTTGATCGATCGATCTTTTGTTATACTCAACTTTTGCACACAGACGATGAGAAGAAAGTTCCGTGTCTCTCTGTACTCTATCCCTCGGGCCTGTCCCGTTAAAAATTGTGCTATCTACGGTGGGACATTTAGATCTGTGTTTATCTATTTGGGTATAAAGTAATTCTTCGTCTGAGGTAGGCTCAACCTTTTCATCAAAGCTATCCACTATTGCATCGGGTACCTCGTGTAAGAGCAGGGAAAAATAGATCAGTTTATGAACATTATTTAGAGGGAGATTATCCCCTGTAACCCATTTAGATGTTTTCAATTTTCCTACCCAATCTGCCACTGCGTCAAACAGCTTTGAACTATGTTCTACAAGGCTATTAGTGCCTTTCCGTAGTTTATAAAGACCTCGAAGGTCTCTCACCATATCTCCGTGTTCCTTTGAGCCATATTCTGTTTTCAAAAATGCTTGCAAGTCTGTCCAGGTACGACATTTTGTAAATTGGAAACTCCTTGACCAATGACTGAGGTCTCCCTTATTGAAATCTAGCAAAGCTTTCGCCTCTCTGAATGCCTCTACATCGTCTACTATATTCTTTCCCGCTAAATAGTTATTAACTCCTTCTATGAAGATATTTACAGGCTGTGACAATACGCCATCCACAATCCCTTTGAATGGGCTGACCCCAGCAGTAACGTTCATCACGTGATGTAGTAGCGTCGTAGGTTTAGCATCCGCCATTTTATCTTGTTTCCCAAGGCTGTTTTTCCCGCTACACTTCCCCGATCTCAATAACATCAATGTATTTATATACACTAAACCCAATCAAGAAAAATCAACACAAATTTTCCCCCAATAATAGATAACAAAAGGTAAGTGCGCCCCGAACCCAATCACAATAACAACCCCACGAAAATGACAATAAAAAAATAATAATAAGGAGGGGATAGGAAAAGAAAAAGAATGCAAGATGTTTCCGAGCCAACTCGCCTCTCTCTGTCTCTTCTCTCTCTCTCTCTCTCTCTCTCTCTCTCTCTCTCTCTCTTGCGTGACTCGCCGCAAAAATCCCACTCAGGTAAGTTCGCCACATACAAATATAAGGAACATGAACAAGAACAAATGGGTAAAGAAAATCCACAAAATATAAAAAGAGAAAAAAAAATTAAAAAGAAAAAAAACTCAAAAATAGACTTACATCTTCATATGATCGTGAACCGAATTCATATACACAGCAAACATGCG
>NC_087214.1:50584348-50612816 GCF_015104395.2 Macrobrachium nipponense
ACTTTTCCCATACAAGACTAAAATTGATATCATTGGTCATTATATACGACGACTACAATTGCGCAGAAAGGAATCTATAAACCTTCCTGATGCTATATGAATGCCACCGGGATATTATATTATAATAAAGAACTGCCTTTGACTTATGATAGAAAGGAAATCCTAGAAAGAAATAAATAATCTCATGGCTGAGAAGACGGCGTCTCTGAAGTGGAGTTTTGGCGACTGGCAAACGAGGGCTCAGAGAAGAGTGAATTAAACAGCACGACTTCCGCCCTTACGAGTCTTGCTCCACGAGTTGCTCTGCTTGCTGGGCAGGTTCAAGTATTGCCAACAAAACTAACAGTCTGGATTTTGTTATCTTAACTTTTCCCTAATGTTTTGATAGTGTATGGAGTTCAAACTTACTCTCTAACAGTTGATATTATAATAAGGATATTTTTTGAGATTCTTATGGCTGTCATTAGTTTCTTTTCTATATATATTTTCGAAAAGTTGGTACTCCGTAACTTTCTACACTTGTTTGCATAACATCATGTAAACGCTGCCAACTTTTGATTGGGAAAATGTTAGATCTGATTTCATATTATCGTGATTGTATGGCCTCAACACTAATAGTCTTAATTGAACGTTTTATGCATCAGCATGGGAAAACTGTTAGTATTATTACTAAAAGAACCTCACCTGATACCCCCTAGATGCTGACCCCTTGGCGTGGGTAGGGGGCTTAGGGACCAGCAGCTGGGCCGTGATGCCTGGTGGGTTGCTTTCTCACTGGTCCTTGGGGCCCAGCTGCTGATCCAACTAAATTAATCAGAACTTTTCCTTCTTTCTGCAAATTTTTCCATTCTTACTACACCCTTCTCCTTCATGTATTTTTTTTTTTTTTTTACTAGCATTTCGGATTAATTATGTGGAAATTTCCACCCTTGCTTAAATTTACCAGACCTGGTAAACAGAAAAGATATCATAGCTGGGACTGGGTTTTATATCTGAAGCTAAATAGTGGGAACCGTGGCAGGACCATCAACTGCCCGATAATGTTCGGACCTGAGTGATATCAGGCGGAACTATTTTGCGGGGCTGGACCATGGATTCCAGGGGGGGGTCTAGTTTTGCGGATAGGACTCTCGGCATTCTGTCCAGTTTTCCCACAATGTGATTAGGGTGGGGATGATTGTATTCTTGTAATACTCTCAGTCCTATCAAGCGGGTTTGGCTTACACTTGGGCCACTCTAATCATGTTGTGCCATCCCCTGTGGGGTAGGGTAGGGACGCAGACATTTGGGAGTCGGTTCTCACTTGTGCCATTTGTGGAAGAATAAACTTCATGAAAGGCTGATGATATCTTTTTAAGGTTTTCAGGTTTATTTATCTTTTTTTTACCAATACTTTGATCTTTATGAATAATACGAATAAAGAATAAAGTACCCCTGGACCCTTTGATGGTAGTGAATCAGCACAGTTGATGACTGCAGGAACCTCCACTGGCAACCTTCCTCTGGAAACCTCCAAAAAACCTTCCAGTGTAATCACACTGAAACCCTATGCTCCAGTACGGAGTAAGGGGAAATTTAGTAAAAATATAGTTACAGAAATAGGACCCGGAATGTTTGAAAATTTGTATGATAAATGTTTTACTTTTAATTCGGAAGACACTGATTGTGACATTTTTAATGTATATAAAGATATTGTCAGGTGCTGTGGCCGAGAGCCTAAGATTTCTTCTGAGGGGCGAGGAAAGCTGAAAATGGAATCTGCCTCGGCAAAAGAAAGTGAAAAGCTAAAAACATTATCTCACCTTGGAGGAATTAAAGTAGAGTGTGCAGTACATGCTTTCTGGAATTACTACAGGGGCATGATATATGCACCCCAGCTTGTGACGTACTCTGAGGAAAGGCTTGTAGAGGAATTAAGGGATCAAGGGGTAATAAGAATTGAAAGAATGAAGAAGATGAATGGAGTCCTAGTCCCACTTCCCAATTTAATTGTTACTTTCAACTCCATCCAATTGCCTAGTATAGTGAAAGCAGCCTGGTTACTTTTTAAGGTTAAACAATATATCCCAAGACCGAGGAGATGTTTTTATTGTCAAGAATTTGGACATATGTTGGGGTCATGCAGACTGAAACTACAAGGCAAGCCTGCTACTTGTGTTAAATGCAGTGAGCCAGAGCATGGCATATGTAATAAGGAGGCCAGATGTATACATGAGACAATCATCCATCATCTTCACTTAATTGTGATGTATACATCATGGAAAAAGAAATCCAGACATTAAGGGTGACCGAGCGTATCACATTTGGAGAGGCAAAAGAGAGAGTGTTGAGTCAGTACATTAGACCAGGAATATCCTTTTCGAGTGTTGCTGCCAACTAAAGAAGAAATATCAATGTCACCAAAACTAATGTTAATAAAAAAACTAGTTATGACCTGTACTCGTGCCTCTTTGGAGGCGGCGCCAGTGATTGCTGGCGCTCTTGCCTCTTCGGAGGCTGCGCCAGTGACTCCTGGCGCTCCTGCCTCTTCGGAGGCCGCGCCAGTAATTTCTGGCGCCCCTGCCTCTTTGGAGGCAGTGCCAGTTGATTCTGGCACTCCCGCCTCTTTGGAGGCAGTGCCAGTGGTTTCTGGCACTTCTGCTTCTATGGAAGCAGAACCAGGGATTTCTGGGACTCCTGCCTCTCTGGAGGCTGTGCCGGGTGTACCTGGCACTTCCACCTCACTGGAGGCTGTACCAGCTTTAAATGGTGCTTCTGATTCTTTGGAGAATGCACCAATGTCCAACCTTCACACCCCTCTTCAGGCAGCATCAGTTTTGTCTGGTGTTCCTGAGACCGATAACCCACTGAAAAGGAAGGCAGCCATAAATAATCGGTCTCCTTCCAGAAATAAGGAGCAAGTCAGTAAGCTGAAAGCTCTTAAAAGAGGCTCTAATTTAACAGCCTCTAAAGGGAAGTAAATTCATTAATTTTCTACAGTGGAACTGTCAGGGATTAAGAGCTAAATGGGAAGAATTAAGGCTGCTCATATCAGAAGTGTCTCCTGTTTGTATAGCTCTGCATGAGACAATGATTGGTAATAATATGTGCCCCAGCCCACGAGAGTATACATCCTAACACTCCACCTATAATTTGAATATTGGAAGCCATGGTGGTGTCGCTTTGTATGTTCGAAATTACACCCCACAAAATCCTATCAGTATCCAATCAGCATTGCAAGTGATAGGTGTGCAGATCCATTTGCAAAGAAAATACACAATATGCTCTCTTTATCTACCACCTAATGAAGCCTTCCCCATCAATGAATTTAAATCTCTTATTCAACAGTTACCACGCCCTTTTGTTATTTTGGGAGATATGAATTGCAAAAATCCTCTTTGGGGTGACATCATCACCAGTCAAAGAGGAAGGTGCTTAGGTTCCATCATAGAAGATGAAAATGTGGGGATCCTCAACTCTGGGGAGTCTACGCATTTTCATGTTCAAACAGGCACGTTATCAGCAATTGATTTATCTATATGTAGTGATGACTGTCTTATTGACTTTAATGGAGAACTATAAATGATAGATTTACCAGTGACCATTTTCCAATAGTGGTGAGTGAAGCATCAAGTCCTCCATCTTCAAGGCTACCCAAATGGAACATTGGTAAAGCTGATTGACTTTCCCTGTGTAGATGACACTCTTGACTTTTTTAATACAATAATGTTCTCAGCTGGTCTTCAATCTATACCTAGGACTTCGGGCAAATTTGTCCGCCAACCAGTTCCCTGGTGGACACGTCAATGCCAGGAAACTCATAGAACTATGAGATCTGCCTTCACCAGATACCGCAGACGAAAATGTGAGTATTATCGTGTAGAATTTCGAAAAGCGAGAGCTCATTTTCGCATGGAAATCAAAAAGCACGAAAAGAATCTTGGACGATATTCATATCTTCACTAAATTCAAAAACTCCTCTGACTCTAGTTTGGAAGAGAATTAGAAAAATAGCAGGCAAGTTTACTCCTTGTCAGCCTCCAGTTATCAAGGTGAATGGTTGCAAGGTAGCAGACCCCCAGTTAGTGGCAAATGAGTTTGCTAATCATTTTGCTAATGTTGCGAAGAAAAATGATGATAGACCCTATTCAGCTCAAAGACAGATAATGGAACAGGTTGAAGTTGATTTTAATACCTTAAGACATGAGCAATACAATGCTCCTTTTACTATTAGAGAATTTGAATCAGCCTTGAATAAATGTAATGAATCAGCTCCTGGACTGGACGATATAACATATTCAATGATTAAGCATACCCCTGAAAATACCAGACTTTTCATATTAAGCCTAATTAACAGAATTTACCGAGATCATATCTTCCCCAAGTTTTGGGAGAAGTTAAAATTACTGCCATTTGTGAAACCTGGAAAAGATCCATTCAAGACAGAAAACTATTGTCCTATTGCATTAACATCTTGTTTGTGTAAGATCATGGAAAAAATGGTGAACACACGATTGATGTGGTACTTGGAAAGAGGTAAATATCTGTCGCCTGCTCAGTGTGGTTTTCAGAGTATGCACTCCACAACTAATGTATTGGTACGAATGGAATCTTCAATATGTGAAGATTTTGCCAACAAGCAGCATCACATCACTGTTTTCTTTAACTTAGAGAAGGCTTATGATACAACATGGAGATATGGCATTTTGAGGGTCCTTTATGAAAGCAACCTGAGAGGCAATTTGCCCCTGTTTATTAAGGCTTTTTTAAAGAATAGGATATTTCAGGTTCAGGTTGGAGCAACAATGTCAGATGTATTCAATCAGGAAGAAGGAGTACCACAAGGAAGTGTTTTAAGTGTAACCTTGTTCGCCTTGGTAATCAATGGGGTTTCTAAAATAATTCCCCCAGATATAACATATACCCTTTTTGTTGATGACCTATCGATCTCCTTTGCAGCATCAAGGATGGCAGTGGCTGAACGCAGCCTTCAGCTCTGCATTGATAATATAGTAAAGTAGGCTGAGGTTAATGGTTTTAGATTTTCCGCCAGTAAAACTGTAACTATGCACTTTTGTCATATATGGGGAATCCACCCTGATCCAGATCTATTCATTCATGGGCAGAGAATTCCATGTGTTGGTGAAACAAGGTTTCTTGGCTTGATTTTTTATAGCAAGCTGACCTGGATTCCACATCTGTAATATATTAAGGCAAAATGCTTGAAAGCAGTGAATTTGCTGAAAGTCGTTTCCCACACTTCATGGGGTGCTGACCGAACTCAGATGTTGAGATTATATAAAGCCTTGGTCTTTTCAAAATTAAGTTACGGGTGTGAGGTGTACACTTCTTCGAAGCCAAATAGCCTTAAAATGCTCAACTCAATTCATCATGGAGGAATACGGTTGTGTACTGGAGCATTTAAATCATCTCCCACCGAGAGCATGCTTGTAGATGCTGATGAGGTGCCACTGGATCTTCATTATAAGTGTCTGCTGGTCCAGAGCTGGTATAGATTCCAGAGGCTACCTAAGTCTTTAACCAGTATTTGTATGAGAAATGAAAGGCATTGGCAGTTTTATGAAAGTCACCCCAAGCAACCTCATCCATTCGCTTTTAGAGTAAATTCTATTGTCCGTGAAATAAATACGCCAAGAATCGAGATTTTACCAGATAAATACTCAGTTAGTCCCCCCTGGAACTTTCCAGAGGTAAAATTTTGTAGATATTTTAATTTTATCAAAACAGAATTGTCCAGTGAGGCCATGCGGTCAATATTTTTAGAACACTCTTTGCAACATGATAACTCCACTGCGGTTTTCACGGATGGCTCAAAGGCAGATGCTGGCGTCGGATTTGGTGTAGCCTTCCCTGATGTAGAGAGAAGTGGCAGGCTATCATCAGTTGCATCGATTTTTACAGCAGAATTATATGGAATTTTAAAGGCTTTAAAGGAAGTTTTAATTCGGAATGAAAGTAATTTTATTATATATTGTGACTCAAGAAGTGTTCTTCAGTCGCTGGAATCTTTTAACCCTTTAAACCCTCTGATTTTAGATATATTAGAATGGCTGCTTTTACTAAAAAGAAGAGGGAAAGAAATAAAGTTCTGTTGGGTTCTTTCTCATGATGGGGTGGCTGGGAATGAGAAAGCTGACCAACTTGCAAAGTCTGTGGTCAGCTCCCCAGAACCCACAAGATACCTACTACCATATCGGGATTTGCATCCTCTAGTAGGTCAGAGAATTAAAAAATGTTGGCAGTCCCAGTGGGAGGATATTTTAAATAACCAAAAGATGCGAAGTATCACGTCATCAGTGTCTCCGTGGTCATATCCGTATATGCCAAGGAGACAAGAAACGATGTTGTGCAGATTGAGGATTGGACATACAAGACTCACCCATGGGTTCTTGATGTCTCGTGAAAATCCTCCGTTTTGCGAGAACTGTACTGTGCCCTTGACTGTGAGACATTTGCTGCTTGAATGTCCCAAACTTGGGAATTTGAGACATAGGTTCCTGTCTTGGGGTCGTGACAGAGTAGGTAATTTTATCCTAGCTACAATTCTTGGAAAGGATTGTAATATAGAGCAGTTATATATTTTTATGAGGGAGGCGGGCCTCCTCAACCAAATTTAAATTATACATAGATTGTCTATGTAAGAACTTACATATATGAAGAAAATGTTGGTTATTTCTGTGCATATTGCGGAGGGATTACGGTTACTTTGCGTTCAGTTTCGTCCGATTTTGGATTTAAAAAAAGAAAAAAGAAATTGAGCCTCATCTGAAGTGATTTTTAGGAGGATGGGACTTTATAATTTTTGAGGTGACGTGCCAATGTTATTCTTGCGTTTTATTGTATTTTTTAAACGAAATCTTTGGCAAAACATTTCTAATAATGTTACAGATTGGCTTGCATTTCTGGCGGTGTGCCAGGTTTAATTGGCTGAATCCAGGTAAAAAAAAGTCACAGGAAAAATGTAACAGAAAAAAAATTACAGTGGCCGGTAATAATGTCACAGGAAAAAATTAACCTAACTAAATTATTTTTGGGCGACGTTGTTTTCTATGTCATTTTAGCGAAAGTCCTGAAACGAAAATGTGTCTGCCTTCATCTTAGAAAACGAAAATGCAGATTAACGGGGACTCCTGAAAATAAGGAGAATCGTTCGAGAACCTTGATTTCGAAGTGAGCAAATTGTTAAAACTGCACCCAGCTTCTGCATTAAGAATCACCAAGTTTTCAGTTGCGGTAAAAAAAAGCTTTCCAAATAAATTTGTATATTTTTCATCAACATCAAAGGCCAGTTGGCCATTTTGAATTACGATAGAGTTTAAAGATTACGGTAAATCTGTTGACGTGAAATACATTTTTCATCGGCTTCAAACCACCAAATTGAGCCGCAACTTGAAACTCTTTGGAGCCATTTTTGAAATCAGTCGTAAAAATAAATTGAGTGAGTGAGGTTTTACTGACTGTAGATTTGCCTTGCCAAGTAAAGGCGTATTAAGTAAATGTTCTGACCAAAACATTCTTCCACTTTATTAAGTTATTATTATATACATTGCTCAAATATACCCTTAAACTGCTCCTGTATAAGTTCATATTTATTTCAGGTATATGATGGCATAATGACCATAACTATGAACATTCTATTGACAGAAATACAGCTATTAACACAGTTTAGGAAATCAATTCAGTTATTAATATACCACCTTTGCTTTAACGTAATCGAGAAGCCAAATTGGGCTGCCTCCTTTTTGGAAGCGGGTGAGAGGGTCGCCAAGGCTGATACTGGGGGGGGGGGGGGGTGGGGGGGGGGGGGGGGTTGATAGGGAGGCAGAGAAAGCCCAAAATACCTCAGTTACCTTAATATATAAGAGAGCAGACGAAAGACATTTTTAGAGGTTTCTTAGACGAATTGTGATGTAAAATTTTGCACCAGATGAATTAAGTGATATAAGTGTTCTTAATATTCTCTCTCTCTCTCTCTCTCACATAAAAAAAACTAAAAACTGTAGCAAGTTGAAACCCTTAGGTTTTATTTAATGAGCAAAACGGAGAGGCAGATCTGAGTTCCTGCGCAGAATTTATATTTTGAAGGTTCCCATATAAGAAATTTTTCCACGTGATTCCCTAATGAATGGAGGGCATTTGGGGGCAGGGGTTGTGGTGGAGAGGGGGGGGGGGGGAGATGGACGACTGATGACGGCTGAGAGGAGTGAAGTGCTGGGTGTGTTCTGGTGTTACTGGAAAGTTTCGCTTTTTCTCTCCACCTTCATGATGGGTCACTTCGGAGGAGATTTGGTGCGATATATAATTCGTCTCCTCCGGCAGAAGCGGTTCATTTTTGTCCTTAATAAGGAGGTGAAGAAATAGTAGGAAACTGAAATGTCTCGTCTGTCTATCCATCATCTCTTTTTCTATCGATGCATTTATCATACAACGAGGGCCATGTCGAAGAAAATTCATTCCGTGCCTCTGTGGAATTCCAGGAGAGAGAAAATTTAACTAAAATTCCTACAACGTAATTTTTTTATCCATTATTATATTAAATTCCACACGATAAAATATATGAATTTTTGGCTTTGCTGTGTAACATTTGTATGAACTAAGACTTCCATCATCTGATTTTGTTCCTTAGTCTCCTCCGTTGAAGAACGGCATCTGAAGGAGACGGTCATCTTCGAGACCATCTTGTGTCCACAAACTTTCACGAGTCCAGTTTTAACTGCTGTGATTTTTGTTCTTTTTTAAGTCAACAACTGTGTAGAGTTAACCTCTTAACATGAAATCTAGAGCGAGTAAAGCAATGGGCAGTTTTTCAGGCAATTTTCCAGGTTATATATCTTTATTCCAAATTCGTGAATGAGAAGAGTGAAGAATGTAGTGTTAATATTCGTTTAAAGTTTTTTTTATCAAAATATTGTTACTTCTACTTTCGTCCTAAATCCGTATTTAATAATCAGTTAACTGTTTACATAACCGTAGTATAATTCCTCTCAATTTAGTTTTGACCATTTTGTTTTTTATTTTTTATTTATTTTTTTATCCTTCCAAAATGTGTGAAATCCCCATTGGTGACTTCTGACCCAACGTTGCCTATGTGAAAATTATCCACAGAAGTCTTGTACTCGAGTATCTTTGATTAGACTGTAGCCCGTTTTTCATTTATGTGCATTATTTTTCACCAAGCTCATTTGTTCTAATTACCTTCGAACACTATTCTGGAACTTTATTCCCAACTAAAACATTTTCGTACATTTTCTTCACTAGATTATCTTAGTCAAGCTTTACTCTGTTTTATACATCCATCCTCTTTTAAGTGAATTTCAACTCCTTTCATTTTCAACTTTTGCTTCAACCAGGCAATGACTTGATAGACCTTCCAGTCTCTCTCCTTCTCTCCTCTACAACCATCAACCTGGTCTTCCATGTGACTCACACTGTCAAATAATGTATCAAAATCTCTTCCTTCCCATCACATAATTTAACAAAATCATTATTTCTCTAATATACCCGAAGTACTCAAGTTGGTCCCCTTTTGAAATCAGGTATTTCCCCTCATCAAACGTTTTCAGCGCATTTTTTTTTTAAACATTCATCATCTTCTTCAGTTATACCAGATATTCAATATCTAAGTATGCTATTTTCTACGTCATTTACCTTTACATTCAGATTACCCAGAACAACCACCCTTTCTTTTACCTTGAATTAAGTTGCTCTTTTCATCAGACTCTAGAAAAACCTACTCTTTTGTTCTTGTTATTCACATTTCTCACAGTTTCTTTCCTTCTACATTCATTTCATCCACACAGTCTTTGGCTAACAATTCCTTGGATTTTTCATTGAATGGCAACTGCTTCAGCTCACTTGCTCCATATCTATCGGCCTAATTAAACGCTCTCACTCGTAGTCCCTCCCAGTTCTTACCATCCTGCGCATAAACACTTGTGGACTGGCAGCGCAAAAGCCGTGTATATATAATATATATATATATATATATATATAGTATATATATATATATATATATATATATATATAGATATCTATCTATCTATCTATCTATCATATCTATCTATCTATCTATCTATCTATCTATCTATCTATATATATATATATATATATATATATAATATATATATATATATATATATATATATATATATATATATATATATATATATATATCTAATAAAAGGAGCCCATAAAAACACCAAAATATATAGAGAATAGTACTATATTTCAGAGACTGCTGTCTCCCTCTTCAGAAAAGGTGGTATTTATACCAACAGGTCCATCCACAGGCAAGCAAATTTAGGTCACCCCCGCTGATAATCTTCCTTTAATCTTCTTAAGCATTGGTTGAATGAAAACCTTGTTGATCGTATCTGAAATCCATGCTCCTTTTGAGATGTTCATTACCTGCCTCTCTTTTATTAAGCCCGATTTCATCATTTGACTCTTGTACCGGCAGTTGCTGCTATAAATTACACGTGACAAATTCCAGTTTATTCTATGGTTATGTTCATTTATATGGTTGAAAATAGCTGGGTTCTGTTGTCCATACCTAACTGACCGTTGGTGTTGTATTAATCTCTGGGGAAGTGATTTATCTGTAAATCCAATGTAAGATTGGTCACAGTCCTGGCATGGGATTTGGTAAACCCCAGTGTCCTTGGGAAATGTCTTTTGTTGGACGTTAATCAGGGATTTGGCTAAGGTGTTTGGGTAAGTAAATGCAAAAGGGTTAGATTTTCAGAGAGTCTGAGTCACCTTCTTACTTGTGTCCAGGTGTGGAATTTTTATTTTATTGTTGGGTGTATCTCTGGTCTTGTCTTTAGGGGGTCGGTAGAAAATTACATTTGCTTTGTGAATTGCTTTCTCAATTATATGGTCAGTATACTTTAAAGACAAAAGTTGCTTGCGAATTAGTTTGAATTCTTTTTCCAGGAAATCTGGGGAACAAATTCGTAAGGCTCTTAAGAACAAGTTGCCGGCTACACCTATCTTGATAGTAATGTCGTGACAGCTAAAGTAGTGAATGTATGAAAGTGAGAACGTTGGTTTTCTGTATATGGTAAATTTGTATTCTGTCGTGTCTCTGATTATTAAAACATCAGGAAAAGGAATTTTGTTGTCTGTTTCCCATTCAACTTTAAATTTGATGCTGGGCACTAATGCGTTTAATTTTGAGAGGAATTCATTAAAATTGCCCAACCTATTATCCCAAAATGTTAGAATATCATCCACATATCTCATCCACAGCATGTTTTTGGGTTTTATTGCATTTATTACTGTAGTTTCAAAGTATTCCATGTACAGAATTGCTAAAACAGGACTTTAAAGGACTACCCATACTACACCCGAATATTTGATTGTAGAATGATTCCTCGAATGAAAATACGTTATTAGATGCACATAATTCAACTAACTTTATTATTTTGTCAAGTGGCAATGGGAAATGATCTGAATAGGGGGATAATTTTTCCCTTAAAAACTGAAGAACGTCCTGTAATGGTACTTTTGTGAATAGGGAGTCTACATCAAGGCTTAAAAGTTTTATGTTGTGAAGTGGTATATGTGCTTCTCTGAATTTGTGACAAAAACCTTCTGAATGTTTAATGTGACTGGGAGAAAAGGTGCCTAAAAAAGGGGAAAGGAGGTCAGCTAACCATTTAGAAATTTTGTAATTGAAAGCTCCGGCACATGAAACGATGGGTCTGAATGAAAGATTGTCTTTGTGAGTTTTGGGAAGGCTATAAAAGTAGGGTAATTTAGGATTAATTACTTTAAATTTCTCTAATAGTTCAATACTCTTTTTGTCTTGGCCAATTAATCTTACTTTCCGAAAAAAATTCTGTGGGAACGTTTTGGAGGGAATTTTTCGTCAGTTTGTCGTAAGTGTTTGTGTCGCTAAGGAGCTGGTTGATTTTGTCGAGGTAGAAGTCTTTGTCCATTATTACGATTTTGCCGTGTTTGTCGGATCTACTTATTATAACATCTAACTTTTTTAGCGAGTGGATGGCTATCATGAATCTACGGGGAACAGGATATTTCTTATTTAGGTCAGTTAAAGCATTTAGTAACACTCCTTTTAAACATATCTCTTCATGGTTGTAGTTTTTGTCAGATATAAATTTATCAAAAGCCACTATGAAGTCTAGGTTGTTTTTGCGGTCTGGCATAAGGGCAAAGGATAAGCCTAGATTTAAAACTAAATGTTGATTTACAGTAAGGGGGGTGTTGGATAAGTTTAAAACTTTGTCTTGTTGCTCAAGATTATTCCATGCGCTATTGTCTATTAAGTTATTTCACTTGCGTAAAAGTCTGTTGGAATGAGTCACGCTATTATAGGCAGCAATTACGGAACAGAATGAAATCAGATACCTGTATATGTGGTCCATAGTGAGGAGGCGAAGATTAGACTGAGTTCCATATACCACTCTGCGTAGTACGAAGATGCCGTTTTTCGTACTGGTGATTCTTTCCTCCAGGAAAATCTTGTGTGATAGAGGGAAGGGGTCCGATTGCAGAGTCCATCTCCCGAATCCGTACATTTTTGGTAGTACTTGTTCCTTGAAGCATTCTTCTAAAAAGTGTTTTTGATTTTTCAGCCGGTGTAGTCTGATCAGTTCTTTCTCAAACTTGCGAAAAACTGGCTTGACTTCTGGAAGTAAGTGAAGAATCGTGGAAAGGCGGTTGAATTCCATAATGGGCCGAAAATGACTGGTAAAAATGTTCTGGTACAACAGAATTCCATCTAATAAAAGGAGCCCATAAAAACACAAACATATAGAGAGTAGTACTATATTTCAGAGACTGCTGTCTCCCTCTTCAGGTAGATGAATGAGAAAAGTTTACAGAAAAGTTGGTATTTGAAAACCTTGTCGATCGTATCTGAAATCGACAAGGAAGATTATCAGCGGGGGTGACCTAAATTGGCTTGCCTGTGGATGGACCTCTTTGTATAAATACCACCTTTTCTGTAAACTTTTCTCATTCATCTACCTGAAGAGGGAGACAGCAGTCTCTGAAATATAGTACTATTCTCTATATTTTGGTGTTTTTATGGGCTCCTTTTATTAGATGGAATTCTGTTGTAACAGAACATTTTTACCAGTCATATATATATATATATATATATATATATATATATATATATATATATATATATTTGTTTTGAGCAGGTGTACATAAGTTTAATCTTTGATATTATTTTTCATATTTAGGAAGGGGACCCATTAAAAAACATGTTTCATGAAGTATCATGGCTACGTCAAGGAAGCTGAATTTATAGTCCTTTTTTTCATTGTAGGGAACAGATCAATGTGATCAATTACTTGATTCTTCTCCTTCAGGAAAAGGAATCAGGAGAAAAGATAGAGAAGCTTAATATAGGTTAAATTCTAATGATGCAGCCATAACCTTTCATGAAACATGAAGTTATTTCTATAACTATGATGTGATACTTTAACATTCAGATCAAAGTCAGTTCTAGTAATAATGAGAAACGAATAAAGAAGCAAATGAACCTTTTCTATTAGAAGTTCTCTCGATGATGTAAGCCATTGCCAACGCTGCTCAGATGACAACAACACAGACAAAAGAATGGACCGTTAATACCCATACTCACTCTCTCTCTCTCTCTCTCTCTCTCTCTCTCTCTCTCTCTCTCTCTCTCTCTCTCTCTGGTCGTAGTCTTTCTCTTGTCTCCTACTCTCTTGAGTGAATTTGAATATGTCACCAAGTTGACACAGTATTTTTCTTTTCATTTAGTCACTGACAACGTACAACTATCAATTGTGTATTTTCTAGATCTTGTGATTATTTCCCGCTGTATTTAGTTATCAAATCAAAATCCCTTCATTGAGGTTAGTAAAATGGTCGATGAAGATATCAAATTATTTTATTTTCTTAGTAGCTGCGATGATTTTTCATACAAAGTCCTAAAACCGTCTTACCATCTCATTGTCTTCAAGCACAAATGCCACCGAGATTTGTAGCAATGACGTCAGATGGTATTTGCCGATCAGGATTTTTAGAGGTCGTTGCAGGTATTTATTTATATGTCTCAGATTCTGTGCGTAGCCTGCAGAGATTCCTGTACTTGATGTTACCTGTTTTTCATTTAACAAGGAATAGTTTGCTGATTGTGATCCTCAGCTTTTGAGAAGCACTTAAGCTGCCTTCACAGGACCAAAAGGTATAATGCTCTATTTGGCATTCTAAGGACCTTCGGGTTTTTGGTGAGGGTTCGATCTGGGATGTGGATCCTTGTGGACAGATTGGCCGATGTCCTGTGGTAGTGATGCGGTCTTGTGAGAATTCTTTTGACTATATAATACAATCATTGTCCCTGACATATCGTCTTTAACTCAGCCTCCTTGTGGTCGTTTTTCAGTGTGTGAGGTTTGGCCTGAGAGAAGGATCGTTTCCACATACTACAGTTTGGTTGCTGCAACAGTTTCTCCTTCAACAACTTTTTCTTCATTGGTATTAGTAGACCTGAATTGGACCCGAGCCTTTGCAATGCGTATTGTGACTGGCATTGCAATACTGTGTGGCCACGACACTGTTGACTTCATGGTGATTGACAGCTCTCGTAAGGTTGAATAATCTCGTTGGTTGTGGGAGTTTCCTCAAATAGGATTTCATATAGATGATGTCGAAGGATTTCATTTATTCGTCATTGTTCCTCTATGTTAGAATCCTCAGGTTCGAACTGACGAAAATACGTAATATGACTATATAAAGTCAGCCCATGAGGTAACTCACACTGACTAATCACTTAGATACAAATTTATCCATCGGCGAAGAATTTACCCTCTATATATTATTATATTCCCGTAAATACAAAATAGATCAAATCCTCTCGCGCACACACACACACACACACACACACACACCATTCAGGCAGTCATATAAATTCGTCAGATAACTATCAGCCAGGCAGTTGCATAAACATTGAAAGCATAGAACTTGGAGGGTGAATATTCACGAGAGGAAATGGAAGTCTACCATTCCGTCGAAATAAAGTCAGATATTCCGAACAGCTTTAATTACAATTTTAATTTTTTCCGAATGCATTCTGACGGAATATTTAAAATGTAGCTATTTCTCAACTTTGGTGTTTCCGGCGGAAGTTATGGAAGTCTGAATTGCATTAGTTTTCCGGTAAAGTATTTCAGTGCATATGATATGAATGTGCTCTTGGAAAGTTCAGAGATTTATTGTGACGTAAATGGGTGATGGTCCTGAATTTTTTATTGTTTTTAAAGACTCTCTGAAAAAGATATAAAATGTGTTTGAGTTATAAATCCTCTATAATTAAAGTGGCAGTAGCATCCAAACTCTTGTCAAACATCTAAAGAAAAATCGTAGTGGTTTTCATTAAATAAAACATTAATAATTGTTATTGAAATAATTGTATAATACTTTTTTTTCTATTTAAAATTGATGTTTTTTAGAGGGTTACAAAAACCCCAGTCTATATTTTTCCTAACTTTTAACAAACAAAACAAAAATGATAATAATAACACACGCTGAGCAATCAATATATATGAAGATCTAGTTGGTGTAACGGCTCAGGTGAAGAACATTCGCCGATGAAAGAAAGAAAAGATCATCACCTTTCACCCATTCACCTGCCACCTTCTATCTCCTTTCACCCAGAGCCTATACAGAGAGGGTTTGGCCATGCACAGAACCACTCACGCGACGTCACTGACTGATGGGCGCCATCTTGCTTTTGTCTGACAGTGTCACACCAGAGTCGTCACGGGGGGAACTTTAAAATCTTTGGTTTTAGATATTTTGCAGCGAGCGCATGACATTGGATTGCATTTTAGTGTCATCACATCAGACATGGGGAGTGGAAATCGGCCCCTTCTAAAGAGTTTTGGCATTATTTGTGCCAGGAACTGTAAAATTGTTAATATTATAGCTCAGCCTATTAGCGAAGCACAATTTCTTTACTTCATGCATGATGTACCACATATTATAAAGAACTTGTGGTCATGTCTAGTGAAAGGTAATATCATTCATTTGAGTGATGATATGGTAAAGCAATTTGATTTGCCATCGAAGGAGGTGACGGCTGAACATGCCAAAAGTTTGATATCTTTTCAGGAAGGCAAAAATCTGAAGCTTGCGCCAAAACTCACTGAAGCTCATGTAAATCCATATCATTTTGAGAAAATGAAAGTATCAGGTGCCTTACATTTCTTTAGTAATTCGGTAAAACGAGGTCTTCATTACTTGTTGAACACGAAGGATACAGTAAAGACTTACAACAGCTTGGTTCATTGGTCTGATAAATAAGTGGTTCGATTTAATGTCAAGCAGACATCCAATCATGGCACTAAGTAACATCAATGAATCCTACTATAAGCCAGCTATACTGCATCTTGAGCAAGTTGTAAGAGTGCTTCATAAAATACATATTGGAGTTATGCACAATGGAAACCAGTTCAAAGTGGAGTGATATTGTCTACCACTTCCCTTCTTAGTTCCCAAAGTAACTATTTGGCCGAAGGTCACAGATTTTTACTGACATCCAGATTCACTCAAGATTGTCTAGAAAACTCGTTTAGCTCCATAAGACTGAAAACCCCAGTGCCAACGGCCTTAGAATTTCGAGTCTCTGAAATTAATATCAGCTGCATAATTTCTTAAATGTAGCTCAAGTGCAAGTAATTATAACGTAGATTCCCGCAAGTTTCTAGTTGACTTTCTTAATAAGCCCAATGTTGAAACAAATGGTGATGCTGAAAATGAAACTGAGGACCCTGATTTTGACCAATTCTCAAGTGACAATTTAATGAATCAAACAGAACTGAGCAGCCTGCATTATATTGCTGATTACTGCATAAAAAAAGTTAAAAAGTCAAATAATCATTGTACCCTTTATCATCAAACAATAGAGAGCAACCAGTCAACACAGACAGATCCTACTCAAAGGTTCACTCAATTAAAAGAATATAGAGCAAACTGCCTACTTTATAACACAGATGCCTGCTTCAGTTTATTTGGGAATGCAGAAAATATTGTTAGGGCAAATGAAAATGGTTTTAAAAACGAGCAATTTATTAGGACGACTAGTTCCTTTGGTAAACATTCGGACAAAAACATATAACCTTTCCTTCTTGCCGTAACATTATGGATAGACTCCTGAAGTTTTTCTTCACTTTAAGATTTCATATTTATGCTAAAAAACAAGTGAATATTCGTAAGGCTCGGTCGTAAAGATCAAAAGGAATTGAATCAGGGAGCAAGAGTACGATGATGAGAAAAGCTGTAATTTTGAAACCATGTAAAATATTTCATAATACTTCTTATGTATTTTAAAGTTAAAACTGCAACAAAGCTATAAACTATCAGAGTGTTTTAATAAATATCTTAATGGTTAAAAGAAACCTAAAGTTAACAATCAGCAGCCTACGATAAAAAAGAGAGAGAGATAGAGAGGAGCTGATAGATCGTTCAGGTGGATGAGCGCAGCTGAACGGGACAGGAGCAAGAGGGCGCTCAGTCAAAAGGTTGGCCAAACTCTCTGCACTGATGAATCGGCAACGACACAATCAGAAAGAGGTTGAAAACTCGCCAGGGTCCAGAAGTGGAGAACGAATCTCGGGCAAATGCTGGACAGTCAAGGGAAGCAGTAATGTAGCACTCCAAATAAGTCGCTGACATGTGATGGACCTGTGTCTGATGTGTTAGCTATAAGTTGCCGACTTGTGTTTATGCCATGTTTCATTGCAGTATGCACTGCTGCACCCTTAGGTTGGATTGGAGTGAGATTCCTCCTTCACTGCGTTCTAGTCCGATGGGTTTTTGAGAGGGGTGGTGGAGTGGGTATGCATATACCCCCTACCCCTTCCCCTTCCACCCACCTTTAAGACTCGAATGTTGAGAGTCCCTGAAATATTTTAGAAACGCTTAAAATCTCTTAATACTCAAGTTAAGGAGAAAATTGGTAAAAATGAGCAGATCCCAAAATGTATGAAACAAACTGAACGCAGAAGGAGGAGGAATCACACTCCAATCCAACATAAGGGTGCAGCAGCATACTGCAATAAAACTTGTCATAAACACAAGTCGGCAACTTATAGCTAACACATCAGAAACAGGTCAGGCACAAGTGAGCGACTTATTAGGAGGTCTACATTACTGCTTCCCTTGACTGTCCAGCATTTGCCCGAGATTCGTTCTCCACTTCTGGACCCTGGCGAGTTTTCAACCTCTTTCTGATTATATCGTCGACTAGTTTTCGTCCTCTTTGTGAAATGTTGCCGATTCATTTCTGACCAGTTTGGAATAAATATGCAAGAAGAGGCCGACATGTCTATGACATGTTTTACTGTAGTGCGGATATACCCTCAGGCTTCGAGGTTAGCTGAAGGGAGACAGAAGATGGCAGGTGAATGGGTGACCATTTTTTCCTTTCATCGGCTAATGTTCTTCATCTGAGCCTTGACAGCAATTAGATTTTCTTATTTACTGGTTACTTAGCGTGTGTTATCATAGACTGGGGTTTTTGTGCCCCTCTTAAAAACATCAATTTTCCTTTGAATGGTCACTCAAAAGTATTATAATTTTTAAATATATACAAAAAAACTATTATCATTTTTTTCTCGATAGCAATTATTAATGTTTTAGTCAATGGAAACTACTACGAATTTTCTTTAGAAGATGTTGACAAGAGTTTGGATGCTATGCCACTTAATTATAGAGGATTAATAAATCAAACAGATTTCATATTTTTTACTGTCTTTAAAAATAATAAAAAAATTCTGGACCACCCCCCATTTACGTCACAATAAAACCTTGAACTTTCTAAGAGCACTTTCATATCACACGCACTGAAATGCTTTACCGGAAAACTAATGCAATTCAGGCTTCTATAAAGTTCCCCGGAAACACCAATGTTGGGAAATAGCTACATTTTAAATATTCCGTCAGAATTCATTCGAAAAAAAAAATAATAATAAAATTGCAATTAAAACTGTTCGGAATATCTAACTTTATTTCTACGGAATGTAGACTTCCATTTCCTCTCGTGAATATTCCCCTCCATGTTCTCTGCTCTGAATGTTTATGCAAATGCCCAACCTGGCTGAAAGTTATCAGACGAAATTGTAGGGTTACCTGAATGGGGTATGTGTGCGCACGCGCGAGCTGTGCTGTGGTGAAGAGATAATATTATATTAATATGCAGAGTCAGTGTGAGTTACTTCATGGGCTAATTTCATAATAGTCATATTAGGTATTTTCGTCAATTCGAACCTGAGGATTCTATTATTGAGGAACAATGACGAATAAATGAAATCCTTCGATATCATCTATATAAAATCCTATATAAGGAAACTCCCACAACTAACAAGATGATCCGACCTGACGAGAGCTGTCAATCACCATGAAGTCAACAGTGTCGTTGCCACAAAGTATTGCAATGCCAGTCACAATACGCATTGCAAAGGCTCGGGTCCAATTCAGGTCTACTAATACCAATGAAGAAAAAGTTGTTGAAGGAGAAACTGTTGCAGCAACCAAACTGTAGTATGTGGAAACGATCCTTCTCTCAGGCCAAACCTCACACTCTGAAAAAACGACAATAAGGGGGATGACTTGAAGACGATATGTCAGGGACAATGATTGTATATAGTCAAAAGAATTCTCACAAGACCGCATCACTACCACAGGACATCGGGCGCCTCTGTCCACAAGGATCTTCATCCCAGATCGACCCTCACCAAAAACCCGAAGGTCCTTAGAATGCCAAATAGCACGTTATACCTTTAGGTCCTGTGAAGGCAGCATAAGTGCTTCTCAAAAGCCGAGGATCGCCACCAGCAAACTATTCATTGTTAAATGTAAACAGGCAACATCAAGGACATGAATTTCTGCAGGCTACTCAAAGAATCTGTGACAAACAAATGAATGCATCGAACTCTCAAAATCTGACTAGGTCCCAAGTCCCAACAAGTGTGAAAAAGAAATATTGGTTAGGTACATATAAGACGTAATTACTCTAAGAAAACTTAAATCTTGAAATAATAAGTTTCAATAACTGAAATAAAGTACAATAAACATTAATCAACTGCTTCTTTGGAGCGCGATGCACAATCCGGAATACAAAATGCTCCATTAGGATCGTTCCAAACAGGACTAAGCTCCCAGAAACATTTCAGCATCATTTTGAACTCTGACCTTAGAATTGTATTCCAAGGAGGTAATTCTGGCTTTTGAGTTCCCCACTCATCGTTTAACGTTATTTTGTAGCATTTTGACAATAAAGAATGTTTAAAAATAAAAAATAATAAAAAAAAACTAGTAAGATAACATAAATGGTATTTTTTTTATTCCAAGGGCAATACATCCACCCGATCAGAATTTGTGTGCTAATGGACTTTTAATATGCAGCCTTATTCCGGCTATGAAAAGGAGGGGAGACATTGCAGAAAGGTGAACAAGTACAGAAATAGAGGTCACAGATGGATAATCGACTGAACAAAAAATGAGAACGAATAATTCAACTGAACTACATCTGTCAATCAAAGTGTCATTCAATCTCCGGAAACAGTTACTCATTAGCATTCGAGTTCCATAATGAATGAGGGAAGGGAGCGGTGTTCTAACAACCTTCTTTCTTCATCTAGCGGCCATTATAGAAGGAAAGGACGCATCAATGCACTGATAATCTTATTTACCTGGAACGATAACTGCATAAGATATTTGTTGGTCGCTTTATTGAAATCTCGTTATAGCGAAATCCACAGTTTAGGCGAAAGATTTTTAAGATTATAACAATAATTGTACTGGTTTTTATTGACTCCGACTGTCATTAATTAATATAACAGAAACTAAAATCTTTATCATCATATACAATATATGACTGACACCTGAAATGTTTACCTACAAAGGATCATTGTACATCAATTGCAGGGAATGAAAGCAGCACCACAGCGCTCCCTCATTTCGTAGTGATCGATCTGAGAAGTTAAAAGCTAAACTCTATAATTACATATACAAAGAAATCACAAAATCGAGTACGCCATTATGTGTATTAGCTGAAGCCCCTGGGAGAATTCAAACTGAAAGGACAGAGTGCCAAATACTTTTGGGTATTTAACCCATCTTCGGGGCACTAAGTAATACAGAGCACAAAACGAGTGAGCAAGAAAGCTCTCACAAAAGCAAAGTGTAGAAAAAAATATTAAAATATGTATATAATAAGGCCATTACAAACAGAAACAATGCTCGTCTAGACCACTTAACCACTCAACACCCCAACAAGTTAAAAGAAGGAAAGCCATTGCCCGATGACCCCATTACTCACAGAAATGAAAAAAGCTGACTACTTGTCGATCAGTTTATAAAACAACTGAATTCACAATTATGAATAGTAACAATAATAAGGGCTAAATATCAAAAATACGTAAAAAATACATCACCAATAAAAAGACACAACGACGAGTAATACTAAAATAACTGAATGAACAAACAGATCATTAATAAGAAATACATTAAATGGAAAATGACTAGTCATTTTTCATTTTATTTATTTCTTATTGACATCACTGCCCATTCAAATTACCTTTTACTCGCATAACCAGATGTCTTTTTTATTCACCTTGAATGAGATGAAAATAAAAATCATAACTGGGAGGCCTTCGTCCGTTTGCGTTTGATCTGCGCAGACTGATTTTTAAAGTGGTCGTCCTCCGGTGCTTTTGCCTCTCCTATACTATCGATATAAATCTGAGCGTTAATGATCTCCATAAGAAGGTGTGAGGTTCTTTCTATGCAAAAGATTCAGGAGAATCACTGAAGAAACAGTTTGCATCTTCGTCACAGAAAGACGACGATATCGGAAACATGAAACAGACCTTCGTCATCTTCGCTCGATTGAAGGAAGTCGCCATTAATGACCCTACACTTCCAAGGCTCAGGCTGGTGACCCCAGTCCTCTCCAACCTCCACTCTTATGACCCACTTAAGTCGACTGACCACCTATTATTCATTCATTCCCTACCAACGTGGACAGTCACAATTGGTGTTAGAGGAAATGAAATTCGTCAAAGCTTAATCAATATGTACAGTATACAGGAAAACTCATGATACTTTTTTTATGTTTGTACTGGTCAAGCGTTGTTCTCAAGTTGCACTTAGTATTAAATCACATATTCTATTTTGTAAACGGTTATGTATGAGGAAAAGTTGGTCACTTGTTATGCAGAATCTTATCACTGCAATATATTGGAAGGTGAAAAACAAAAAATATTTCATGCTTCTGAACGAAAACTAAATATGTTACTGTAGCAAGAATCCCTCTGCTCACTACGACTCCCTCCCGTGTGTCTTGGAACTGCTGGCATTTGGATACAGTGAAAGTTTTGCAGAGCACAGTCAAATGATACAAATCTATGCATTTGGGATGTGATTTCAAAGTTATTATCCCTTTTCGCTCTTGTAGTTTTGTGTATAAAGCTAATGTTAGTCAGGATCATTATTTCGATACTTGCAATAAATTATTAAAAGTCATATCTCAGGCTGCATAGGTCTAGTCCTCCGAGGGGTTTTCTCAGTTTGAAGAAGAAATTTATAATAAATAAATGAATAAATAAGCGAAGTGGAGAGTAATCTTTGCTATTAGAAACAGAATTTTTATTGTTACTTTTACTTTAGGAATGGAAGGACATAACCAGGCCGGATATTATCTGAACGTGACAACAGCAACGTATTATAAATAATAATAATAATAATAATAATAATAATAATAATAATAATAATAATAATAATAATAATAATAATAATAATAATAATAATAATAATAATAATATTAATAATAATAATAATAATAATAATAATAATGTTTTATAAATAATAATAATAATAATAATAATAATAATAATAATAATAATAATAATAATAATAATAATAATAATAATAATAATAATAATAAAAACAACAACGTATTATGAATAATAATAATATGGCTCTGAAGTCTAGGCCTATGCTATTGGCTATACTTCAGATTACAACAAGTTGCCTCAAATCGTTGTAACTCCTAAAGATGTCTACCAGACCATAAGCAGGATTTGTGAAATTCCTCCAGACCCCTGTGTTGTGGTTAAGTTCCGTCATTATTTTCTTCATAGGCCTATAGGGTTAATATGAATGATATAATCGAGAAGGGCGAAGTGCAATTGGTCTACAGGTAAGATGATGGGAGGCAAACTAAGTCATTTAAACAATTGGCAGGACATACGCACCCTTCACCAGTTGGGAATAACGAAATCCTAAGTAAACCTCAACATATGGTTTTTACTGGACGCTACAGTGCAGTCTTCCCTGTTGGTCGTTGCAAAACGTCTTCTCGTCACAAAATAAAACATTTTCCCAAAACTTTTCGAGCTCAAAACCTAGACAATGGTCCTTGTGAGTCTAAGTAGAGGCTGGACTGCAGGTTTTCTACATAGAAGACCAGCTTCTCTAAAAGGGTTTCTTCCCGTTCCACTGAAAATGATGATGAAATTGATGTGCGCTCGCGCAGTTATAAAGTTAGTTAACACTTCGTCTTCTGCGGTTGTGCAGCGACGTCTCCCAGATCTGGGATGGCTTTTCAATCCTTCTCCTTTTTCTGATGATATGTAATGTAATGCAGAATAGTCAATTCAGTGGCGAGTTGCAGTGAATGGGAAAAAGCGAAAACCACATTTGTGTCAAGGAGTAAAATTCAAAATAGTAGCTTCCGGCAGCGGTTCTGCTGCCTTCCTCAGCAGGAGAATGAGTGTGTGTGTGTGTGTATCTGTGTTTTAGCTGGGTGTTCTTTAGTTGTTCTGTTTTATGTAATGCCTATGTTATTTTATCTTACTGTCATACTCAGTTTTGTATCTTAATATTCTTTTTCGAGTTTTTATTCCTTTTATTGGTTTAATGACTTTTATTACGCTACGCTTAGTTTACATAAACTTCATATCTTTATATAACCTCATATTCTCATAATTTTCTGTCTGTCTGTCCGTCAGTCTCTCCGCTGCCGGAAGCTGCTGTTTTGAATTTTAGTATCTCAATATATGTTGTTACTTTTTTCATTTTTGTTTACAGTTTCAGATTTGATGAGGGCAATCCCCCATTAGTGATCGGTCATGGCCCAAGAAAAACAGACAATTAGTAAACTTAAAGAAGTGAAGTTCTCGCCATTGTCTCTTTACGAAAAGATGCATTAATTTATATATGTATATAATATTTATGTGTTTATGCAGTTAAAATCAAGGCATTTAACAAAAGTTTTGTATGAATGATAGCCACGAGCCGCCACTATATATATATATATATATATATATATATATATATATATATATATATATATATATATATATATATATATATATATATATAGCATTCTCAGGAAGCGATGATGATGATGTTGAGGGCTCGCACCTTTTCGGAGCTGAGCCTTCCAAAAATAATATTACAAAATGCTCAACTAATAGAGATACCATTGCGGAAGCACTTCGATCACTAACCCTTTATATTTGACTTAATTTTCTGTATAGAAAATGTTTATGTTAAATTCAGCCAGACTTTCAGTAACCTTCGTTTTTGACACTTTCATCGAAGAACTCCTAAGTTTTTATTTATTTCCTATTTGAAGAACTGTAATTCTTGATTTAATTCTTATATAGACAGAAATCGACAACAAGAAAAATAGAATTTGCAAAAGCGAAGCGCCATCAGATATGAATCCCAAGACATGCATTTCCTCAAAAACTCTACTACAGAAATTATATTCACCAGAAATGTTTGGAGGACGATTAGGCTCTCTGGAAATTGATAAATGAATATGTCTTCCCTAATGTACAGAGATAAGATTACTAACCTTATTATTTAATATAAAAGTATGAAAACGAACTACCTCCTTCAAATCGACCCGACGCCCCCAGGAACCTCTTTCAAGGGAAGAGTCACCTACCAATGAACAGACAATAATTACGCTATTAGATATTTCAACACTACGAAGTATATCGTTCAGATCGTTTTCATTTCTTATTTTCCATACAATAATAAGTGTGAAAAAGTATTTTACAATATGGAAATTGGAATGATTATCACAAGTAAAAAATAAAACTGCACAAATAAACCTTGTTCTATGCAGGTTTTTAAGTATTTCATCCGAATCATTATGAAATACCTATTAAAGATTGCTATTTCATGCAAATACCTAATACGTGAGTGAACGGAGTTTGGCTTATCCATTTGTTTCAAGATCTTTGTTAAAAGAAAAAAAATCGTTATTACAAGTTAGCATATGAAATATAAAATTAAATTATTAAGTAATTTACAACTTCCTTAAATTAATATAAATACATTTCGCTTGACCGAAGGGTGGTGGAGGTAAAATGCATTTAAAGTGTGCGGCTCGATTGGCACCCCTGGAGAACACAATTTTCTTATTAATATTGTAATAAATGCCAAATTAGCAGAATATGCTAATATATTTGGCGGAGAATTAAGACACACCAGAGAAGAAAATTGAAAATATTTTTTATATATAAATAAAATGGTTTAATGCGAGTCACATAGGCCTAGAATGATCGGAACTGGTATCGACATCTGTGTGAATGGATTTCTCGGTGCTTTGGGAGTTACACTAAATTACACTCTAAAGCATTTATTGAACTTTTATTAGCTGATATTTTTCTACTAAATGAAATATTTTATTGTTACGTTTCAACCTCTTGCTCACTATCAAAGTTATCTACCACCCAATATTGGGATTAATAATATAAGGAAATTCATTTTTGTTTTTCCGTTGTACCTCATTCTGGAGAGGGTAAACATTTTTCTCTCAAGGAGTGACTAATTCAGACCTCAACCTTACGGTTTCAGAATTAGACCATTCTATACTGAAATGACCAATTATATATTTGGCACAACGGCTGCAAAAGAACACATTATTGTTTATAAAAATCGAATGCCACACAAATACTTATAAACAAAATCATGCTGCATTTTATAGGATTCCTATCTCTGCCTTTCACAGACCAGGCAAGGAATATTAGGCCTATCCAAATATTTATTTTACATTTTGATTATGGTTAACAAAATAGAGATATTAGTTTTGTTTTTAACGCTGTATACGCAAAACATATACGCCAACAATTTTGAAGGCTAAGATGAAACCCTCTTCATTCAGAAAAAAAAAAAAAAAAAAAAAAATTGTTTGGCCGAATTTTTAAGAAACAAATAATGCCACAATTAATAAAGAAGAAACACTAACGAACAATGATTATTTTAATTTCCTTTTAACCAATGTTATTTAACTTTGCCTGCCATAATATACATTAGGGCGTGTCTCCGTTTTTTGTTTTGGAGTAAGCCATCACGTGCAGGAAAAGGATCTTGCTCTTGGGCAACCTGTGACCAATTAACAGAAACTTAGTCTGTCACCATGCACTTGCGCGGTCAGACAAATAGTTGCCAGATACCACTTGTGTCGATATTTATATATATATATATATATATATATATATATATATATATATATATATATATATATATATATATATATGTGTGTGTGTGTGTGTGTGTGTGTGTGTGTGTGTGTGTGTGTGTGTGTGTGTATGTTTGTATCTATTTCCCCTCCGAACATTACGGCAATTGATGCATAACTTTGGTTAACATGAGTATACATTCTAAAATATCGGCACACGTTATTTCAGTGACTTGATTAATACAATACGAAAATGGTAACGAAAACATTATCTTGAATAATACAAACCAAAAATGGTAGAAACAGACTCTACCAACTGGAAGGGCTGTTTTCACACCTTTACAGTTTTTTCTTCTGTCAGGTTGTTTCAGCTCTCACACCGTTGGCGTTTGGGCTCTATTCAAATACATGGAATATACTGCGCCCTCGAGGTTGCCTAGGCCTAAACAAGGAGTCAGTGAATGCGTGTCCAGGTCAAGATCTAGGCCTAGGCCGAGGTCAGAAGAATCCGGTCTCGTGGTCTTAAGACCACCTCCACGCAGCGTGTATACGAAAGTGTCTTGCATTTGATATTAAAAGTATGTTTGGTTGGTTTTCAGCTGCTTCCACGCGTTGACGATGAAGAGAAAAGCAATAGAGGCCTGTTCACACCGGATGCGATGCTAAACACGCCAAGCTATGGTAGCCAGGCTGGAGGCACGTCATTCTTGATTGATAAGTGGGGTAGGGGATGGAGAATAGGTAACGGAAGAGAGAGGGGGGGGGGGGGTTAGGGGGTGTTGGCTAAACGGACTCCCATTTGATTTGATCCTTATGAGAGGGTAGGGAAATGGATAATACAAAGATATAAACGGTATTTACCGGTTCCACCAAATACAGATTGAAGATGAAAAAACGTAAAATCTCTATCTTTACCTCACAATGAGAATAACCATCACTTTTGATTATTCGACCAAGATGTTTTCTCTCCCCAAAAACGGATATAAAATACTGAATAATATAAATGGTTAAGGATGAGAAAAGAAGTTCTGAATCTAGTAGTAAGATTAAGCCTTATTTATGCAGGCACGGGCTCTTGCTCTGCAGCATTATTAATTAACTTGACGTTTGTTGATTCCACCTCACAAGGAATGAAGGACAATAATTGTGGAAGGAACTGAGGCGGTTGTGTGTTTTCGTAGCCTTTCCCTCGAGGACACAACAGCCTCCGCGTTTATTACTTCATCTTTATTTCAATATTTTTGATATTTTGGATTTTCATTCCAAAAATAGATTAATATGAAGACTATTGTAAATTTGTAAATAATCTATAATCTCAGAATGAAAATACTACCCACTTTTTATTAATTAAACGATAATTTCCTATTAATCTATGTAACAAGTTTATTTTCTATGCTGAACTTGATGGATTTTCATATTTAAATTATAAAAAATTATGAATATTTTTAAAATAATGATTAAATATATAGAAAAAATCATGTAAAAATATATTATTAGACTTTTCTTGTGGCTTCTCCTCCCACCGAAGCGATCCATTTAACAAAGAAAAACTTCCGGATGAAAGATTCTTCACAAAGCTCATGAATAAATGGTGCCCTAATTCAACGCCTTCTTCATCTGGGAGGACTCAAAATAACTTCGAACTTTATTCATCAAAGCAAATCTTTTGTGTAATGGCGAGAGCAGCCTTCGGGTCTGACCTACAATTTTTTTTCTCTCTCTCTCTCTCGTCAATTCCTGATGGTCGTCTTATTCTTCAGTAAGAGAGAATGGTACTAAGATGTCCAAGTCAGACGACCCACGAGCGATATCTTCATTTCGGTTTCACTTCTCACTTCATCTCACATGTAGTACTGCGTGTAAACTGCCTTTTCTATATTTCTTCTGTTTTAATTATATTAATAAACATATCCTGGTGAAGGAGGCCGCCTCCTTCACATTTACCGGAAGCGCAGCAACACTTCAAAGGGAGGCGACAGACTGAAA
>NC_087214.1:50613316-50632967 GCF_015104395.2 Macrobrachium nipponense
GTTTGATCTGCGCAGACTGATTTTTAAAGTGGTCGTACTCCGGTGCTTTTGCCTCTTCTTATATTATCGATATAAATCTGAGCGTTAATGATCTACCATAAGAAGGTGTGAGGTTCTTTCTATGCAAAAGATTCAGGAGAATCACTGAAGAAACAGTTTGCATCTTCGTCACAGAAAAAGACGATATCGGAAAACATGACGGAATGAAACAGACCTTCGTCATCTTCGCTCGATTGAAGGAAGTCGCCATTAATGACCCTACACTTCCAAGGCTCAGGCTGGTGACCCCAGTCCTCTCCAACCTCCACTCTGATGACCCACTTAAGTCGACTGACCACCGTGTTATTCATTCATTCCCTTCCGACGTGGACAGTCACAATTGGTGATAGAGGAAATGAAATTCGTCAAAGCTTAATCAATATGTACAGTATGCAGGAAAACTCATGATACTTTTTTTATGGTTGTACTGGTCAAGCGTTGTTCTCAAGTTGCACTTAGTATTAAATCACATATTCTATTTTGTAAACGGTTATGTATGAGGAAAAGTTGGTCACTTGTTATGCAGAATCTTATCACTGCAATATATTGGAAGGTGAAAAACAAAAAATATTTCATGCTTCTGAACGAAAACTAAATATGTTACTGTAGCAAGAATCCCTCTGCTCACTACGACTCCCTCCCGTGTGTCTTGGAACTGCTGGCATTTGGATACAGTGAAAGTTTTGCAGAGCACAGTCAAATGATACAAAATCTATGCATTTGGGATGTGATTTCAAAGTTTATTATCCCTTTCGCTCTTGTAGTTTTGTGCATAAAGCTAATGTTAGTCAGGATCATTATTTCGATACTTGCAATAAATTATTAAAAGTCATATCTCAGGCTGCATAGGTCTAGTCCTCCGAGGGGTTTTCTCAGTTTGAAGAAGAAATTTAAAATAAATAAATGAATAAATAAGCGAAGTGGAGAGTAATCTAGAAACAGAATTTTTTATTGTTACTTTTTTACTTTAGGAATGGAAGGACATAACCAGGCCGGATATTATCTGCACGTGACAACAGCAACGTATTATAAATAAATAATCAAAATAATAATAATAAATAATAAATAATAACTAATAATAATAATAATACTCAATAAATAATAATAATAATAATAATGTATTATAATAATAATAATAATAATAATAATAATAATAATAATAAAAACAACAACGTATTATGAATAATAATAATATGGCTCTGGAGTCTAGGCCTATGCTATTGGCTATACTTCAGATTACAACAAGTTGCCTCAAATCGTTGTAACTCCTAAAGATTGTCTACCAGACCATAAAGCAGGATTTGTGAAATTCCTCCAGAGTCTTGGTGTGGTTAGTTCCGTCATTATTTTCTTCATAGGCCTATAGGGTTAATATGAATGATATAATCGAGAAGGGCGAAGTGCAATGGTCTACAGGTAAGATAATGGAGGCATACTAAGTCATTTAAACAATTGGCAGGACATATGCACCCTTCACCAGTTGGGAATAACGAAATCCTAAGTAAACCTCAACATATGGTTTTTACTGGACGCTACAGTGCAGTCTTCCCTGTTGGTCGTTGCAAAGCGTCTTCTCGTCACAAAATAAAACCTTTTCCCAAAACTTTTCGCTCTTAGACAGATACTCGAGCTCCAAACCTAGACAATGGTTCTTGTGAGTCTAAGTAGAGGCTGGACTGCAGGTTTTCTACATAGAAGACCATCTTCTCAAAACGGGCTTCTTCCCGTTCCACTGAAAATGATGATGAAATTGGATGCTCGCGCAGTTATAAAGTTGGTTAACACTTCGTCTTCTGCGGTTGTGCAGCGACGTCTCCCAGATCTGGGTTGGCTTTTCAATCCTGCTCCTTTTTCTGATGATATGTAATGTAATGCAGAATAGCCAATTCAGTGGCGAGTTGCAGTGAATGGGAAAAATCGAAAACCACATTTATGTCAATGAGTAAAATTCAAAATAGTAGCTTCCGGCAGCGGTTCTGCTGACTTCCTCAGCAGGAGAATGAGTGTGTGTGTGTGTGTGTGTGTATGCGTGCCTGTGTTTTAGCTGGGTGTTCTTTAGTTCTTCTGTTTTATGTAGGCCTTTGTTATTTTATCTTACTATCATACTCAGTTTTGTATCTTAATATTCTTTTTCGAGTTTTTATTCCTTTTATTGGTTTAATGACTTTTATTACGCTACGCTTAGTTTACATAAACTTCATATCTTTATATAACCTCATATTCTCATAATTTTCTGTCTGTCTGTCCGTCAGTCTCTCCGCTGCCGGAAGCTGCTGTTTTGAATTTTAGTATCTCAATATATGTTGTTACTTTTTTCATTTTTGTTTACAGTTTCAGATTTGATGAGGGCAACCCCCATTAGTGATCGGTCATGGCCCAAGAAAAACAGACAATTAGTAAACTTAAAGAAGTGAAGTTCTCGCCATTGTCTCTTTACGAAAAGATGCAATTAATTTATATATGTATATAATATTTATGTGTTTATGCAGTTAAAATCAAGGCATTTAACAAAAGTTTTGTATGAATGATAGCCACGAGCCGCCACTGTATATATATATATATATATATATATATATCTATATATATATATTATATATACTATATATATAGCATTCTCAGGAAGAGATGATGATGATGTTGAGGGCTCGCACCTTTTCGGAGCTGAGCCTTCCAAACATAATATTACAAAATGCTCAACTGATAGAGATAACATTGCGGAAGCACTTCGATCACTAACCCTTTATATTTGATTTAATTTTCTGTATAGAAAATGTTTATGTTAAATTCAGCCAGACTTTCAGTAACCTTCGTTTTTGACACTTTCATCGAAGAACTCCTAAGTTTTTATTTATTTCCTATATAAAGAACTGTAATTCTTGATTTAATTCTTATATAGACAGAAATCGACAACAAGAAAAATAGAATTTGCAAAAGCGAAGCGCCATCAGATATGAATCCCAAGACATGCATTTCCTCAAAAACTCTACTACAGAAATTATATTCACCAGAAATGTTTGGAGGACGATTAGGCTCTCTGGAAATTGATAAATGAATATGTCTTCCCTAATGTACAGAGATAAGATTACTAACCTTATTATTTAATATAAAAGTATGAAAACGAACTACCTCCTTCAAATCGACCCGACGCCCCCAGGAACCTCTTTCAAGGGAAGAGTCACCTACCAATGAACAGACAATAATTACGCTATTAGATATTTCAACACTTTACGAAGTATATCGTTCAGATCGTTTTCATTTCTTATTTTCCATACAATAATAAGTGTGAAAAAGTATTTTACAATATGGAAATTGGAATGATTATCACAAGTAAAAAATAAAACTGCACAAATAAACCTTGTTCTATGCAGGTTTTTAAGTATTTCATCCGAATCATTATGAAATACCTATTAAAGATTGCTATTTCATGCAAATACCTAATACGTGAGTGAACGGAGTTTGGCTTATCCATTTGTTTCAAGATCTTTGTTAAAAGAAAAAAAATCGTTATTACAAGTTAGCATATGAAATATAAAATTAAATTATTAAGTAATTTACAACTTCCTTAAATTAATATAAATACATTTCGGTGGTGGAGGTAAAATGCATTTAAAGTGTGCGGCTCGATTGGCACCCCTGGAGAACACAATTTTCTTATTAATATTGTAATAAATGCCAAATTAGCAGAATATGCTAATATATTTGGCGGAGAATTAAGACACACCAGAGAAGAAAATTGAAAATATTTTTTATATATAAATAAATGGTTTAATGCGAGTCACATAGGCCTAGAATGATCGGAACTGGTATCGACATCTGTGTGAATGGATTTCTCGGTGCTTTGGGAGTTACACTAAATTACACTCTAAAGCATTTATTGAACTTTTATTAGCTGATATTTTTCTACTAAATGAAATATTTTATTGTTACGTTTCAACCTCTTGCTCACTATCAAAGTTATCTACCACCCAATATTGGGATTAATAATATAAGGAAATTCATTTTGTTTTTGTTTTTCTTTTCTCCGTTGTACTTCATTCTGGAGAGGGTAAACATTTTTCTCTCAAGGAGTGACTAATTCAGACCTCAACCTTACGGTTTCAGAATTAGACCATTCTATACTGAAATGACCAATTATATATTTGGCACAACGGCTGCAAAAGAACACATTATTGTTTATAAAAATCGAATGCCACACAAATACTTATAAACAAAATCATGCTGCATTTTATAGGATTCCTATCTCTGCCTTTCACAGACCAGGCAAGGAATATTAGGCCTATCCAAATATTTATTTTACATTTTGATTATGATTAACAAAATAAAGATATTAGTTTTGTTTTTAACGCTGTATACGCAAAACATATACGCCAACAATTTTGAAGGCTAAGATAAAACCCTCTTCAGACAAAAAAAAAAAAAAAAAAAAAAAAAAAAATTGTTTGGCCGAATTTTAAGAAACAAATAATGCCACAATTAATAAAGAAGAAACACTAACGAACAATGATTATTTTAATTTCCTTTAACCAATGTTATTTAACTCGCCTGCCATAATATACATTAGGGCGTGTCTCCGTTTTTTGTTTTAGAGTAAGCCATCACGTGCAGGAAAAGGATCTTGCTCTTGGGCAACCTGTGACCAATTAACAGAAACTTAGTCTGTCACCATAGTACATCATGCACTTGCGCGGTCAGACGAATAGTTGCCAGATACCGCTTGCTGAATACTTCCATATATATATATATATATATATATATATATATATATATATATATATATATATATATATATATATATATCTATTATCCGAAACATTACGGCAATTGATGCAATACTTTGTTACATGAGATATACAATTCTAAAATATCGGCACACGTATTTCAGTGACTTGATTAATACAATACCAAAAATGGTAGAAACAGACTCTACCAACTGGAACGTTTCACACTTTACAGTTTTGTTCTGTCAGGTTGTTTCAGCTCTCACCCGTTGGCGTTTGGGCTCTATTCAAATACATGGAATATACTGCGCCCTCGAGGTTGCCTAGGCCTAAACAAGGAGTCAGTGAATGCGTGTCCAGGTCAAGATGTAGGCCTAGGCCGAGGTCAGAAGAATCCGGTCTCGTGGTCTTAAGACCACCTCCACGCAGCGTGTATACGAAAGTGTCTTGCATTTGATATTAAAAGTATGTTTGGTTGGTTTTCAGCTGCTTCCACGCGTTGACGATGAAGAGAAAAGCAATAGAGGCCAGTTCACACCGGATGCGATGCTAAACACGCCAAGCTATGGTAGCCAGGCTTGAGGAACGTCATTCTTGATTGATAAGTGGGGTAGGGGCTGGAGAATAGGTAACGGAAGAGAGAGAGAGGGGGGGGGTGTGTTGGCTAAACGGACTCCCATTTGATTTGATCCTTATGAGAGGGTAGGGAAATGGATAATACAAAGATATAAACGGTATTTACCGGTTCCACCAAATACAGATTGAAGATGAAAAAACGTAAAATCTCTATCTTTACCTCACAATGAGAATAACCATCACTTTGGATTATTCGACCAAGATGTTTTCTCTCCCCAAAAACGGATATAAAATACTGAATAATATAAATGGTTAAGGATGAGAAAAGAAGTTCTGAATCTAGTAGTAAGATTAAGCCTTATTTATGCAGGCACGGGCTCTTGCTCTGCAGCATTAAGTAAAATCTGGATCTAGGCTGCGCTGGATTATTAATGAACTTGACGTTTGTTGATTCCACCTCACAAGGAATGAAGGACAATAATTGTGGAAGGAACTGAGGCGGTTTATTACTTCATCTTTGTTTCAATATTTTTGATATTTTGGATTTTCATTCCAAAAATAGATTAATATGAAGACTCAATTGTAAATTTGTAAATAATCTATTATCTCAGAATGAAAATACTACCCACTTTTTATTAATTAAACGATAATTTCCTATTAATCTATGTAACAAGTATATTTTCTATGCTGAACTTGATGGATTTTCATATTTAAATTATTAAAAATTATGAATATTTTTAAAATAATGATTAAATATATAAAAAAATCATGTAAAAATATATTACTAGTCTTTTCTTGTGGCTTCTCCTCCCACCGAAGCGATCCATTTAACAAAGAAAAACTTCCGGATGAAAGATTCTTCACAAAACTCATGAATAAAATGTGCCCTAATTCAACTCCTTCATCTGGGAGGACTCAAAATAACTTCGAACTTTATTCGTCAAAGCAAATCATTTGTGAAATGGCGAGAGCAGCCTTCGGGTCTGACCTACAATTTTTTTTTTTCTCTCTCTCTCGTCAATTCAGGGTTGCCGCAAAGTCCGCCCGTCACCCAGAAACTAGCTCAGCACCGGGAGGTGTAGTGTTAATTGCCAAGCAATGTTCTTTTTGATACACTAACAAGACGAAATAGCCACCCTGGTTATGCTATATTAACCGTATCTTTCTTTACCAAGTAGTATATGAGTTGGGTTTACTAATTAAACTTTTTTAGAGTTAGAGTTTCCCCCTTTCCGAAATTCAGTTGCTTCTTATCTTTTGAAACATTACGTAACTTTAATGATAGTCAAATTTAGAATCAAACGAGATACGCGGACAGTGTTCAGTCTTGAAGCTGATTTATTACAAAGGCAAATTGAAGATTGCTGGAACTAAAGAATGAATGCATTGTTGGACATCACGTTTGGGTTACGTCATTTACTGTTGTCAATCCGGTTCTTAATTGACAATCGTATGATCGTATATGACATTGGCGCGTGAACACTCGAGACTAGTGAAATTGGTTCGTTTTCAAAAATATTAGTATTTTCAAAAATATATAATTTCAATCATTTTTTTTTATTAATGGAAAACAGTTTTAAAAGCATAAATATATTTGCGGACCTACAGCGCCGCATACGTGAGGAGTGCGGACCTCAGCTCTGCATTCAATGACTCCCCTCGAATCTTCTCCGCACTTTTGGTGGTTTCTCCGCCCTTTGGCAACACTGCAGTCGTCATCTTCCTGATGGTCTTCTTTTTCTTCAGGTGAAGAGAGAATGGTACTAAATGTCAAGCAGACGACCGCACGAAGATATCTTCATTTCGGTTCACTTCTCACTTCATCTCACATGTAATACTGCAGTTTAAACTGCCTTTTCTATATTCTTTTGTTTTAATTATATTAATAAACGCTATCCTGGTGTTGCCGCCTCCTTGACATTTACCGGAAGCACAGCAACACTTCAAAGGGAGGCGACAGACTGAAATTCACTTGTGCTGGGCGGAGAAATCTTTGTCTTGTTCCATCAGAGACGCTTTCTGCGTCAACACCTCTTATTTTCTCAGCATATTACTGAAAATTTGTTTATAAAGACCTAATAGTAAGAAGGTTACTACTGGCTGTGTCAACTTGTCTCGTCTTTCAAACATGTTACTGTGAGCGTGTTTCAGGACGACTTCACCAAGGATTAGAAAGCAATTTCTGTTACTCTAAATGAAAAATGGTTGTAGGTTTCAAATGTAGGTTTCAAATCTTGGCTTTATAAGAGTTTTCATATGTCTCACAGACTGGTAGTAGCAAGAAAGTGTAGGTTGGTAGCTGAAGCTAGACCTATGCGGTATGCCTTCAAATAATCATACAGGAAGACGTTACATCATTTAAACCTTAATTCTAATCACAACTTAATTTCGAATATAAATTAAAATCTTTTCCTTTTGGCAAATCCCTCGAATCATCAGCCAAGAACAAAGACCTACAAGGATGGCAACAACGAGGAAAAGACCTTGTGAGTGCAAGCACTAGGCTTATGCCTCTTGATTTGGCCGCTACTTTTATTCTTTTTTTCCCTTTTGGAAGAAGGATCTTATTCCAAATGAGTCTAAAATACTTTCTTAGCGTCCTGGAGTCCTCCTTTAACAATTCTCTCCGAGATCGTTCAAAGGCTCAGGAGAGAAAGAAATCTTTCATTGCCTTTCCAATATCATTTGAGAAGATATAACGAAATCAGAATGCAATGTTCGTTACTTCCCTACAACAGAACTGAGAACGATAATATTGAAACATATATTGTACAGTAAAGATTAACTGAAACAAAATAACATATTCTTCTTGTAGGGGAGGTTGGGGGATGCCATAGGGTTTTGTCTCTACAGAACTGTATCATTACCTGGACAGGCTGTTTCAATATGGCCGCCGTACGTCTCGCGCTCTTTGTGATTTTTTTTTTCTAAATAAAAACCGCAAAAATATTGAATAATAATATAAATAATTAAGGATGAGAAAACAGAGTTCTGATTATAGGCTATGCGGTAATTAAAGAGACGTTTGGTAGAGCCACCATCTCAAAAGGAAGTTGGATAAGAAGGTCGGAATGGGACTATTTGGCGATGCCCTTTTGGCGCCGAACTGTTTTGGCATCAACCTTTATGGCACTGAACTGTTTTGGCGCCAGTTTAGACTAACAAATGAAACGATGTTTGTGTGTATGATGACAAACAAAACTGTGTAATTATATTGTAAACTATTGCAGTAATTTTTAAAACTAACGACGTGCATTTCTTAACAACCACCGTGCAGCTATATTCAGAGCTCTTTAACAACGTGCTTTTCTTAACAACTACAATTAGTTTTTATATCAAACACAACTACACAACAATTTAATGCTTTAGTGGTTCACAGAAAAACAGTCTTGTTTTTATTTTCTCTTAGAGTCCATATCAGAAATGGCTGAAAATAGTTTTCACACAATGGATATTTATACTCTTTATAACGGCGAACAATGGGTGGTGAGGACAGAACCAACAATCATGGTGAGGCAGCACACACAAAACTATGTGTCGAATTGGGAATGAACCACCCAGTTATTTGGAAGTTCATTGGTGGTATTGGGAAAATACATAAAGGGCGCGACACCTACTATGAGCAGTCGATTGGTGGGGAAACTCCGAATCAGAAACTCCTAAAATAGTACATTAAGGCTGATGAGTGAATTCTAAACATCGCAAAACATTTTGACTCAAGGGCACCACTTAAATATTTAAAAGGTCTGGCTTACAATTATGATATTCTTTAAGGTTTTATATTAATTTCATTTTGTATTTTTTCTTGTAAACAAATGTCATGTTTTTATCCATTTCGATTACGTGGTCTGCCCTACATTGTGTTCGAGATTGAGCCGGCCTTATGCCAGTATGGGCTCTTGCTCCTAGAGCAGCCCGTAGGACCCTACGATTTTGCAATATATTATTTGATATTCATTTTATTTATTTATTTTTTTTTTAATAAATGTCATGTTTTTATGCATTTTTGTTTATTTAAGCGGTCTGCCCTACAATTTTGAAACATTATAGTTTTATATTTATGTAATTTGTTATTTTGAGTTATAAACAAATGTCATGTTCTCATTCGTTAGTCTTCAAACTGGCGCCAGAACAGTTCGGCGCCAAAACGGTTGGTGCCAAAACAGTTCGGCGTCAAACAGTCGGCGGCAAATAGTCGTCGCCAAAAGGGCGGCGCCAAAAAGTACCCGACCCTAAGAAGGTTGTGTGCTGTCATAGCATGTAGTACTTCCTTCCCTGTAACCTGCAGCCATCGTGTGATATCTTTTCGTTCAGTCTTTTGGGTTTTTTGCACCAAAAACAGATTGAGGATTTGCAAAGGAGATAAAGCATTAAATTCCCTTTTGGAAATGAGAATACTCTCTACTTTTTATCATTTAAATAAAAAAAAACTTTATAATAATATATGTTTAATAAATAAAATTTACACTGAATTTTATGGATTTGTATATTGAAAAATGTTCAAATTATCATTAGTATATGAAAAAGTCAATCAATATGTAAAAAAGAAAAAAAAAAAAAAAAATAAAAAAAAAAAAACATTAGAAAGTGTTCTGTCATATCACATCCTGTTGAGGCTTTTCCTCCCATTCCAGCGACTCCCAATCCTGGAAACCTCTAGAATCGACCGACGACTTTTTCTTTATCATCTCAGGAAGTCGTCATTAACAGCCTTTTCGATAAAACGAAAATCCAACAAAATTTCTCTAATTTTTCAAGAAAAAGTTTCTTCAAAACAAACTTATGAAAGAAATTAATGTTTATGAACAAGACGTTTCTCGAACATGACAGAAATGAAAGAATTTACTTTTTCTCGAAATTGCAAGAGAGAATGGTGGTCTCTCTCTCTCTCTCTCTCTCTCTCTCTCTCTCTCTCTCTCTCTCTGTAACTGCTTTACTCAAGTTTGAAATACTATGTCCACTGAGGTAAAAGTAGACGGGATGTGGAAAACACGACCCCATAGTGGAGTGGCCACCCCAGAAGGGCTGAGAGATCCGGAGACCCCAACCGAACGTTCGACATCTGAAAGGACGTCCGCCATTTGGTCGCTCTCTTTCCGAGGAGCTCAGGATCGAAACCGAAGTCCTGATTGAAGGTCTGCTTCCAATAATTTGAATTCAACCTGTTGATGATTTTTGTGAGATAGGTTACCGACGTATTTATGACAAGTTTAATGTAGTGGAAATACCCAAAGTCACATCTATGAAACAACTACTATGAGACCCAATGGACAATTTAAAACCCGTGAAATGTATTCGTTTAATGACCAATAAAACGGATCCCGACTGACAGAACAAATGAAGATTGAAAGGAATTCCTTCCAAGTATGAACACTCACTGAGATATTTTGATTTGTTTTAAATTCCTCGGAAACGTACACATTTACCGTATAAGAGAGCAATGGAGGAGTTAAATGAGAAAGAGAATTTTGTTGTCCACATATTATTCCCTCAAAAGACTTACGCGGTCCCACACACCTCCATCTCAGCTGGAGGGCTCAACTCAAGAAATACAACACAGCTATGTCAAGCATCTTTTGTGTAGACATTTTCATTCATACTATTGTTATGTTATATGTATCATTGTTATCACATGTATTACAATGTCAGCCTTTCAGCCGTATGAACCATAACTTCAGTCGTGTCTTGTACATCGAATTATGTGCATCTTTCCTTTCTTCAACAAACACAAGTGATTGTATTGTTTTCTTCGCCCCGTGTCAGGCACTACAATTCCGCTCGCAAGAGCTAATGACCTGTCTGTATGTTGTCTGAATTAGCCTACGGGCTGCTCTATGAGCAACACCCCGTGCTGGCATAAAGCCAGCTTAATCTCAAACAACAACAACATCTGAATTAGTCAGTAACTTTGTAGAGGCAGTTTCAACTCACACCTTCGCTACAGACTCGAGGCTCAGAACACATTTCCCCGAAGTTCTTTCCTTTCTCATCTTCCTCAGCGACTCAAGATAGACTTGCGCGACCACACACACTGGGCCTTCCACTTTGGACTTTCTGAATCCGTGTAATTTCCCTGAATGTGTCTCATATAAGACAACTGAACCAAAATATCAAAAGAACCTTAAAAACAAAAAATACACAGATCTCCAGAGAGACTCCGATCTCTGATATTTCCTGGAAATGTCTCCTATGTAACAACAATTGAACCACAATACCAAAATAACCTGGAAAACCTGGAGCCCGGGAGACCCACATAATAATAATAATGATGATGATGATGATGATGATGATGATGATGATGATTATAACACCGAATTTTGTATTGTGGAATACAAAATTTAGATGCAAATATACAATTCAAAGAATGAGAACTTGATTTTATTGAAAAGACTATTTACTTTGCCTTTTAATTTGAATAATTATAAAAATCTACGCACGTCTTACCTGATGCTTTGTGGCCCCTAAAAATGGTTCGTCTTTAAATCCCTCGACCTTTGACTGCTCAGGAGGGAAGGTCATTCATGAACTACTTTTCCATCCGCTAATGAAAAAAAAAAGTTATAAATCCAAAATATAAGACTAAAGGCAGGTCTGACAGCAAGAGCCCGTGCTGGCATAAGCCCAGCTTTAATTTCAAACAACAACAGACCCAAAGTTAGTAGTCGCCTGACAATGCAACAGAATGGCGACACAGCTCACGTTACAGAAAACAGTAAGTGGAAGAAGGAAGTCTGTATATTTTTATCAAGAAACTAACGCATGAGGATCGGAAATATTATAAAAGACTCATTGATGCCACTGGAACAATTGCTTTAAATGAAAATTGTTTAGGAGAAAAACTATGCCCCTAAAGTATCTATACTATCTGAGAGGCACAAGGGTCAGAATATTTGATGAACTCATTACCAACGAGATGATGACATCACAGAGCGAATTTACAGCGACTATGAAAACCGGGATTAAGTCACCGACTATGCAAACCTCCTGTCAGGCGCCAAGTGGCTGGAAAAGGTTGTTTGACCTCACAGGGCGATGCTGATATTGTGCTTGTGGATTTCATCCGTCTAGGCAAGTGGTTCCCAAAATGGGGGGCATGTAGTAGAATGCAGGGGGCCATAATTTGAAGATATGGACCTAGACGTAATGAGTGCAGGACTGTTTACAGTCACTGTAGTCATGGGTTATGCTTGGTGGTGGGACAAGTGTCTTGTATGAAAAGCGGGTAACGACCACAAAAAGTTTGGCTTAACAGAGCGTATTCATGATTTCTTGCAGAAATGTGGTTATCGTAATTTTCTGGGAAAAACTAAACTCAAAGCCTAATCAAAAGGTATTATTATGCACAGGATAACATCAATAACACTGGTAACTTCAAAATTAAACAACACCCCTCCTGTGTATACATCCAGGCACACACGTCTATGATCTCCGCAGTGTAAATACACTGTCTCCATACAAAGTGCAACCACAAGAGTGCATCTAACCTCAATACTTCAGCCTCTTTATCTCCTATACCGCTTCGTCTAAATTACCCAAAAATCAAGAGAAGTTGTGTGGAAATGAGAGAGAGAGAGAGAGAGAGAGAGAGAGAGAGAGAGAGAGAGAGAGAGAGAGAGAGTTCTAAGTCTGACAGGAAGACCAAAGGAACGCATGCAAGCAGCATTAACGACCAAACAGCATTAGATTTTCTGAGAGACTGACAAAGCTCTTTTCAGAGGAGAGCTCTTGGGTGTCACTTGGGGAGAGGAGGAAAGCTGCCTCAAAGTTCTTTCTGTTCGAGTAAACAATACAAGGAGAGAGAGAGAGAGAGAGAGAGAGAGAGAGAGAGAGAGAGAGAGAGAGAGAGAGAGTCCTCAAGATAAATATTCTTACGAAAAATATTAGAAAGTGAATGTGAACGATATAGACAGTCGTTCAGTGTATGGGGGTCTTTTTGTCTACTGCCAACACACACAGAAGACAAACAGACAGCTAATGTCTCCAGCAAAAACAGCAACAGTCCCTGGCAAGAAACGAGTCAGTCGCACATGAGAAGAGAAAAGGGAAAACGGAAAGGGCAGAGCGTGGAGTTTTTTTTTTTTTTTGGGGGGGGGGGGGCGTTGTCCTGGGAATGACGGCATCCATTACAAACGAATCCTCAAACGGACACTTCGGAGCAACAGGATTGTTGCCACAAGGAAGTACGGCATCTTGCACCTCCTTTCCAGCCATTATGTCTCTCGTCTTCATCATTCTGGCTTAGACTCTTACAAAAACAGTGGAATTATGAAAGTCATTTTTTCTATTTAGTCAGAGGATGAAATAACTGTTTTAACTTGACTCGAGTGGTTATCTTTAGGAAATTCTTTTGGTTTTTGTCTTTCATTATTACTTTCCCGCCACTTGGTGACAGACAAAAACAGTTGAATAATAGAAGTCTCCTATTTTTTTCATGAGATAAAACGAATGTGTCATTATGAATTCTGATTGTTTTTCACTCCACAATCGTACCAATCTTTATTTTGTCATTTCCACTCATATTTTCTCTTTTGGAAAAAAAAAGAAAAAAAGGAAATGGAGATTCCTGAGTAAATAAAATTCGCTGTTAAAAGCTGCGCTAAGCTTGTTTCATACTTTTACAGGATCTGCTAATTTTTACTAATTTTCGCCTTAACTTGAGCATTAAGTGACTTTAAGCGTTCCCTCCCCCTTCTTCCAATACCCATCAGGCTAGAACGCTGTCTATAGGCGCGGTTAGGTCATGTCAAGATGTATTGGTCAAGGGATTCACAGAGGAAGGAGGAATCACACTCCAATCCAATCTAAGGGTGCAGCAGCATACTGCAATAAAACATGTCATAAACACAAGTCGGCAACTTATAGCTAACACATCAGAAAAAGATCAAACATGTCAGCAACTTATTTGGAGTTCTACATTAATGCTTCCCTTGACTGTCCAAGATTGTTTCTCCACTTGTGGACCCTGGAGAGTTTTCAATCTGTTTCTGATTATGTCGTTGACTAGTTTTCGTCCTGTTTGTGATATATTGCCGATTCATTTCTGACCAGTTTGCAATAAATGAGCAAGTAGCCGACATGTCTATGACATGTTTTACTGTAGTGTGGATACACCCTCAGGCTTCGAGGTTAGGAGAAGGGAGACAGAAGATGGCACCTGAATGGGTGACAGGTGATGGATGACCTTTTCTTCCTCCATCGACGAAATGATGTTCTCCACCTGAGCCTTGACAGAAATTAGATTTCCTTATTTACTGAATACTTAGCGTGTGTTATTATTATCATTGTTTTCCTTTCTTCATTTTTTTGTTAATAGTTAGGAAAAAATATAGACTGGGGTATTTGTGCCCCTCTTAAAAACATCAATTTTCCTTTGAATAGTCACTCAAAAAATTATAATTTTTAAATAGATAAAATAAATATTATACTATTTTTTAATAACAATTATTAATGTTTTAGTTAATGAAAACTACTACGAATTTTCTTTAGATGTTTGACAAGAGTTTGGATGCTACTGCCACTTTAATTATAGAGGATTTATAACTCAAACACATTACATATTCTTGCAAAGAGTCTTAAGAAATAATAAAAAAATTCTGGACCATCCCCCATTTATGTCACAACAAATCTCTGAACTTTCCAAGAGCACATTCGTATCACACGCACTGAAATACTTTACTAGAAAACTAATGCAATTCAGACTTTCATAACTTCCCCCGGAAACACCAATGTTGGGAAATAGCTACATTTTAAATATTCCGTCAGAATGCATTCGGAAAAAAAAAAATTAAAATTTACGTAATTAAAACTGTTCGGAATATCTGACTTTATTTCGACGGACTGGTAGACTTCCATTTCCTCTCGTGAATATTCACCCTCCAGGTTCTCTGCTCTGAATGTTTATGCAAATGCCTGGCTGAAAGTTATCAGACGAATTTATAGGGCTGCCTGAATGGCGTGTGGCAAGGTATAGGCCTATAGGGCTTGTGAGTGTGTGTGTGTGTGTGTATGCGCGAGCGCGCTGTGCTGTGCTCTGGTGCGAGAGGATTTGTATCTATTTTGCTTTACGAGAACATAATAACATACGTATATAGGGTAAATTCGTCGTCGATGGATAAATTTGTATCTAAGCGATTTGTATCTAAGTCATATTACGTATTTCGACAGAGGATTCCAACACTGAGGAATAATGACGAATAAATGAAATCCCCCCGATATTATCCATATGGAACTCTATTTAAGGAAACTCCCACACTAACGAGATTATCCGACCTTTACGAGAGCTGTGTGTGTGTGTGTGTGTGTGGGTTGGGGTTGGGGGTGGGGGGGGCGGGGGGGGGGGCTTTGCTTGGCCAGTCCACAAGTGTTTAGTGCTGGTTGGTAAGGATTGAGAGGGACTAAGTGTGAGAGCGTTTAGTTAGACAAGTGAGGTGGAGTGGTTGCCATTCAGTGACAAATCGTAAGAATTGTTAGCCAAGGACCGTGTGGAAGAAATGAATGTAGAAGGAAGAAACTATGAGAAAATGAGAATAAACAAGACCGTAAGAATGTCTTATAAAAAAATGCTCTGAAAACGTTTGATGAGGGGAATACCCGATATCAAAAGTAGACCAACACGAGTACTTCGGGTAGATAAGAGAAATAAAGATTTTGTAAATTATGTGGTAGGAAGGAAGAGATTTTGATACATTATTTGACAGTGTGAGTCACATGGAAAACCAGGTTGATGGTTGTAGAGGAGAGAAGGTGAGAGACTGGAAGGTCTATCAGGATACTCGAGTACAAGACTTCGGTGGATATTTTTCAAAAAGTCAACGTTGGGGTCAGAAGTCACCAATGGTGATTTCAGACATTTTGGAGGGATGAAAAAATAATAAAAAACAAATAATGGTCAAAAAGAAATGGAGAGGAAATATTCTACGGTTATGTAAACAGTTAATTAATTATCAAATATGGATTTAAAACGAAAGTTGAAGTAACAATATTTTGATAAAAAAAAAACTATAAAACGAATATGAAAACTACATTCTTTCTCATTCACGAATTTGGAATGAAGATATATAACCTGGAAAATTGCCTGAAAAATTGTCCATTGCTTTACTCGCTCTAGATTTCCTGTTAGGAGGTTAACTCTACACAGTTGTTGATTTAGAATTGAACAAAGCAGGTAAAACTGGACTCGGGAAAGTTTGTGGACACAAGATGTTCTCGGAGATGACCGTCTCCTTCAGATGCTGTTCTTCAACGGAGGAGACTAAGGAACAAAGGCAGATGATGGCAGTCCTCTTTCATACAAATGTTACACAGCAAAGCCAAAAATTCTTTCATTTTATCGTGTGAAATTTAATATAATAAAGAATAAAAAATTACGTTGTAGGAATTTTTTTTTTATTTTCTCTCTCCTGGAATTCCACAGAGGCACGGAATGAATTTTCTTCGACATGCCCCTCGTTGTATGATAAATGGATCGATAGAAAAAGAGATGATGGATAGACAGACGAGACATTTCAATTTGCTACTATTTCTTCACCTTCCTTAATTAAGGACAAAAGCGAACCGCTTCTGCCGGAGGAGACGAATTATATATCGCACCAAATCTCCTCCGAAGTGACCCATCATGAAGGTGGAGTCAAAAAGCGAAACTTTCCAGTAACACCAGAACACGATCAGCACCTCACTCTCCTCATCAGTCGTCCCCCGTCCCCTACAACAACAACACCCCCTCCCCCCACAAAAGCCCTCCATTCATTAAGGAATCTTCTGAAAATATTTCTTTTATCAGGAACCTGCAAAATATAAATTATGGGCAAGAACACAGATCTGTTTCTCCGTTTTGCTCATTAAATAAAACCTAAGGGATTCCAGTTTTTATGAGAGAGAGAGAGAGAGAGAGAGAGAGAGAGAGAGAGAGAGAGAGAGAGAGAGAGAGAGAGAGAGAGAATATAGTTTTAAGAACTATTATATCACTTAATCCATCTGATGCAGATTTTTGCATCACAATTCCTCTCAGAAATCTCCAAAAATGTCTTTCGTCTGCTCTCTTCAATATTAAGGCTGCCTCCCTATCCAAACCCCCCCCCCACCAGCCACCCCCCAACCCCTTTCACCCACGGTGACCCTCTCACCCCCTTCCAAAAAGATGGCAGCCCAATTTGGGTTCTCGATTTCGTTAAAGCAGAGTTGTTGTATTAATCATTGAATTGATTTCCTAAACTGTGTTAATAGCTCAGCTCTATTACTGTCAATAGAATGTTCATAGTTATGCTAATTATGCCATCATATACCTAAAACAAATATGAACTTAAACAGGGGGCTGTATAAGGGTATATTTGAGCAATGTATATAATAACATAATAAAGTAGAAGAATCTTTTTCTCAGAACATTTACATAATACGGCTTTACTCGGCATGGCAAATCTTCAGGCAGTAACACCTCACTCATTCAATTTGTTTTTACGACTGAGTTCAAAAATTGCTCCAAAGATTTTCAAGTTGGGGCTCAATTTGGTGGTTTGAAGCCGATGAAAAATGTATTTACTTTACGTCAACAGATTTACCGTAATCTTCAAACTCTACCGTAATTCAAAATGACCATGTGGCCTTTGATGTTGATGAAAAATTTACACATTTATTTGGAAACATTTTTTCATCGCAACTGAAAAACTTAGTGATTCTTAATGCAGAAGCTGGTTGCAGTTTTAACAATTTGCTCATTTCGAAATCAAGGCTCTCGAACGATTCTCCTTATTTTCAGGAGTCCCCGTTCAATCTGCATTTCCGTTTTCTAAGATAAAGGGCGACTCACATTTTCGTTTCAAGACATTCGCTAAACTGCAGTTAGAAAACGACGTTGCCTAGAAATAATTTAGTTAGGTTAATTTTTTCCTGCGACTTTATTACCAGCCAGTATAAATTTTTTTTATTTTTTCTGTTACATTTTTCCTGTGACTTGTTTACCTGGTTTCAGCCAATTAAACCTGGCACACCCCCAGAAATGCAAGCCAATCTTTTACATTATTAGTGATAGTGATGTTTTGCCAAAGATTTCTTTTAAAAAATAAAAGAAAACGCAAGAATAACATTGGAACGTCACCTCATAAAAATTATAAAGTCCCATCCTCCTCAAAATCCCTTCAGATGGGGCTTATTTTATTTATTTATTTATTTTTTTAATTCAAAATCGGACGAAACTAAACACGAAGTAAGCGCAGTAACCCCCTCCACAATATGCACCGAAATAACAACCAACCAATAGACCCCATTCCTTAGAGAGAGAGAGAGAGAGAGAGAAAACAAAATAATAATAAGGGGGAGGTGGTAAATTTCATTTTTATACGAAAAGCAGAGAATGAAGGTTTTGAAAAGAAAATCCTAAATTGTTCAGCAATAATGGGACCGACTATAATTCTCAAGAAACTCACCACAAAATAGTTATCCTTATTTTAAGCCAACTAATGATTTATTTTTTTTTATTTTATTTTCGAAATTAACAAAACAACCAAAGTCTACGTCCCTCCCACCCAAATGAAAACATTTATCGAGTCGGCCCATCCACTCCCAAAAATGGGCACAGCATTACTTCTTTTTAAGTTGCCACAGAAAAACTTAAAATTCAGACCTGTAAGCTTCGTAAAGACGCTTCTTTCCTCTACATTAACACACGATGTTCACTCAAGAGTCTAGAGGACAAAACAAACGGGAAGCACTGTGCACAACTAGTAGGGTATCCCGAAAATGAATAACAACCCAGGGGCAGACAATCCAAAAATAAAAACATAAGAATAAATGGAACACAATGAGCACGAAAGCATTGCTGCAGTAATCAAGTATTTTGGAACCTACCACAAAAACCAACTCTCAAACACCAATTTACTCACAAATTAACCGCAAACCTATTTATAAATAAGAACAACAGAGTAAGTACAACAAATAAATAAACTATGGAACACTCACGCCGTCATTGGCAAGGTTCTTATATCGTCCAATGGGGCGGCGTTTTTGCTGCAAGACTTTCCTGTCGTATTTTCCCCCACACTGAAGCCCCACTTACGGGACAGCCACTATTTTTGCTTTGAACACTCACATGGCATCCCCCAATATCCCTTTGTGTTGTCCAGAATATTCTGTAACAAAATCTCAAGAAATCAAAATGCACAAGTTCATTAACCGACAACCACCCACGAAGTGTGAGACTCTTTGTCTGACTCTGACTCCTGGGTCGTGGGAGATCGAACCAACTTTGATTCTCAGGTGACGTTTTTTTAGTAATAATACTAACAGTTCTCCAATGCTGATGCATAAAACGTTCAATTAAGATATTA
>NC_087214.1:50633467-50650967 GCF_015104395.2 Macrobrachium nipponense
CAATTAAGAATATTAGTGTGAAGGCCATATAAATACGATAATATTAAATTAGAGTTAATATTTTCCCAATCCAATGTTCGTGGCGTTTACATGATATTACATAGACTAGATTAGAAAGGTTATGGAATATTTACCAACTTTTCGAATATATAATATACAAAAATGAAAGTAATGACAGCCATAGGAATCACATAAAATACCCTTATAATAACATCGAATATTTATGAAAGTACTTTTGAGCTCAATATACTACCGAAACATAAAAGAAAATGGTAAAATGATAAAATCTAGACTGTCGGTCTTGTTGGCATTACTTCAACGTACCCAAAACGCAGAGCAACTCGTGGGGCGAGACCCGTAAGGGCGAAAGTCGTGCTGTTTAATTCACTCTTCGCACCCTTATGTCTCTGAGCCCCTCGTTAGTTTCCAAGTTAGTTTTGGATACACATATTAGATGTGCAAATAAAACGCGCTTGCCAGTAAGCTAAGCATTGTGTTTATCGTGCAAGATGTCTTCCATCAATATGCAAACGACTTTAAATTCCTCCATCATCGCGATAATGTGTCCTTGAACAATTCTGAATATGTAAGAATGTGATCTTTCCTTGATGTTTGTTGACATGTGCATAACCTCAAATTTCGTTTATGCCAAATGATCCAGAAGTAGCAATTGTAATGTTTTTTACAAATATATACGTATCAGGAAAGAGAGAGAGAGAGAGAGAGAGAGAGAGTGCCAATTATGAGGTGAATAAAAAAAAATACGCTTCGCAAAAGCCGAACAACTCTAGAGTTATAATGACCAATCGAACTATAACATTGAGTTACCATTATCCCGATTAATTGAAATGGAAACAGGCAGTAAGAGGGTTGATAGGAGTAACAGGAAGAAAACCTCAAAGCAGTTGCACTATGAAGCAATTGTTAGGAGAGGGTGGGCAGTAAGATGGAAGGGAATTTGAAAAGTTACAGTAAATGGAACGAAAGGGGTTGCAGCCAGTGGCCGAAGGCGCGCTGTAAAGAATTAAGTAATGCCTACAGTGCACCGCATGAGGTACACTGACGGCACGGGGACCATTGTCCCAAAAACACACAGGGCTTTATATGACATAACAACGTGATTAAATTCCCCTTCACAAGTCTATTCCCCCAAAAAGAGAAGTATTGTGATACAAACCTGAATGAACTCGTCAGCGATAGGGTAGAAAGTAACATTATTTAACGTGTTGTTTATGGGATCTCGGATACCTCAAATGCCGGGGAGAATGGAGCGTGAAAAATGACGAGTCTGAAATAATCAATGAAAGGCGAAAGAACAGAGGAATCTTCGGGAAGGTTTGTTCATACTTATCTGATCAAACGTTAGGCGACCGAGCAGCCATCATGACATCGAGAGCCCCCGTTAAGTGAAGTAGTTAGTGGTCTAGTTCTGTATATTTTGTGTAAATTTATGTTCATTGATCTATTAACAGACTGGACGAAAATTTTCTACGTTTTGAAAATTATAAGCACGAGAAGGTACTTTAGACTGAGATTACACAATCTATGTTCTTCTTCTTCACAATTATTATTTTATTTTTTACTCCTTTTCCCTGTGCATGTAGTACACTCTTCGTGATTACTCCAATTCTAGTTACATCTCCATCTGCTAGACTGGTAACAACCAAGTAGGTCGGGGTCTTAAGACGTTTGGTGTCTACAGGAGACAAATCGACCCAGTCAGGTGCTATTTTCTCAGGGGTGCAAAGCACACATCTCAGCCACTACCATTCTCACTAGAGTAACTTAGTTGTCATTAATTTCTAGTTATCATTCGAATTTTTACATTTTTACGTTAAATATTTAAGTGTTCTATTCTTTCATAATTAGCTTTCTGTCTCCTCACCGGTGGTTATCTTGGTGTATTATGTTGGCTGACGACTGTTCCGTATTTTTCAAGCTGTGTTGGTTAAGTGGCTGGGCTCCTTCGATATCCGAGGGATTGGGGTTTACTCTTGAAGGAGTTTGCCTCAGTGTATTTCTGAACCACCAAACTTGAAGGGTGCTTCTGTTGATGCCGGATTTATTCCTCGCCTTATTTGAAAGCTACTTTTGGACGCTGGATAGCTTCCTTTACGTTATCTTGCTCTGCAAGTCTGCAACATTCTGCAATTTGTGCACTGCACCCTTGGTTCAATAAAAGCCAAGGGGACCTGTCTGTCCCAAGGTAGTAATTATTATGTTCACGACCTATAGTTCACTGCTGACGTTTTGATTAATCATTGTGGGATCCTGCCAACCACCATAATTAACTGAGAACTAATTTTCTCTGCCACTCGGATTTGCTCTCCAGACGTGGAGAATAGTTAATCTTACTTTTCGCTTACCTCTTCTTTCTGGACCCTCTCCCCTTTTCGTATGTATGTGTTGATGACCTGTCGTTAATTGTGTAGTTTTTTTTTACAGGAATTTAAGAGTGTTTCATTAATTTTTGTATTATTGAGGTTCAAGGGTTATTTCTGTCTGAGACTTATATATCAAAATAAAGGTTTTTTTTGTGGTATTTTCTTTGTCCCCTTGAATTGACTTTGCACACCTATTGAAGTTAGATACTATTCCACCTTTTGTGGACTTAGCATTGTGTTTTGTGAGTACTATTTGTTGAGATGAAACTGTGTATAGTGTGGTGGTGAACCAAGCCATCACACTAGGCTGACGTTATAGTCTCACATTCTTTTGCAAGTTCAGTCGATGTGCTTTCCAAATCTTAATTTTGTAGCCCATTGTTTGGTTTACCTCCAGCTATCTCGAGCCGACCAACTTTGGTACCAGACCTTAACTCTCTATTTCACCAGCATTCTCTGGCATTTTTTCTTCTTCACCCAAATTTCGTTTAATACAATCCTTTTTCCTATCAAAAATGTTTACACATTTTATCAAAATATCTTTTAAAAGAACAGCATATAAATAAATCTTTAACTTCGGCTGTGAATTTAAAGGACACATATAATTTTTTAATGTTGTTTGTGATGAATAATTTCGTTTCTGCGTGTTGTAAGCCCAGCATATACATAGAGTGACCGATCATGCTTTAGGGAGATAGTAAGATATATGAAGTTTTTTTTATTTTAACATTACTCTCGCCATAATTAACTAAATATTTTCCTCTTAAATATCCCTTTAGCCTATAATCTCTTTAATACTAGATATTTGTAGTTTGCCTCTAATCAATTCACTCAAGGTTCATCTTATTAAAAGTTAACAAAGCATTGAATATTGATTTGGCAAAGTAAATCTGTCATGCGTTATTGGCCAACTGATATTTCTGTAAAGCGATGTAACATTCCAGTAGGCTCCAAACAAATGGTAATCCTTTACAAAACCGGTATAATCATCCCGCTAAACATTACACACGCTACAGGTTTCCCTAAACCATTCGACAACCTTTTATTGATCATTGGGTTTTATAACTTATACTTGGGTTTTATAACTTATACCTTTTTCTATTATTCCCAAGTTTACGAGAGCTAGTTTGTAGTTGTTATAGGTTGCCAGCATTGCCATCTGTTTCTGCCGGAAAATTTTCCGATTTGGTATCTAGGAAATGGAAGAAATGTGGAAAATGGTCTATATGAGAATTCCTCCGTTAATATATTCTTTATAAGTACGTACTCCGATGCATAACAAGGTGAGATCCATACATCGATGTATGCAAGTAATCATAAAAAATCATAAAAAATCAAAAAGAAAGCGAGGAAAAATCAAAGCCAAAAGGGAAGAAATATGTGAGAGCAATGACGTTGATAAATCTTAACCTAAAGTAACCTGTATCGCCTCGTCTTGCTTGGATTGTATTCGGTATCCAGGTACGTATGTTCCATTTTATGTAAATATTTGATTTCCTTCCATAAAAGAGAGAGAGAGAGAGAGAGAGAGAGAGAGAGAGAGAGAGAGAGAGAGAGAAAGCAGTGATACTAACCTATTTCTGAACTCTCAAAGCCACTGGTTCCAAACAGATCCTCCCCTGACAAAAATATCCTCGTCCAAGTTTTTCCTTTCTTTTCATACGGACACCAATTCTCCACAAGACAGTTTGTCCCTGTTCGGACATAAACGTTGAGGGAAAGGGTGGAAAAAATGACTCTAGTGAAAGCGGTTGTTTCTACTTATTCTGGAGGCGTCTTCTTGTTTCCCCGGAAGTGTTCAGTGTATTCATGAATATGCCAGGACTGCTCCCCCCCCAACACACAACTTTTTTTTTTTTTTTTTTTTTTTTCTATCTTGACCGTGTTGTTCCTTGTTTCTGGTTTTGCGGGACATGAAGTTTTGTTTACATAAAGAAGTGGAATCGCGATGTTGTCCAGAATTAAAAAGGGGACATTTGAATGAAAAAGAAAATTTAATGTGTTTTTGTAAAGCTTAAAAAAAAAACTTCCTGAATTGAATTGTGTTGGATACAACAGACACGAGTATCTTGACCACATCAATGACAATTCCTGAAGATTCACTTTTCCTCAGCGCTGAACTTTGCCATTTGAAATAAATGCTTTATACTCTTCCTGCGTCATACTCTCTTTCAATGATCATTTTGTGTCTTGAATAAAAAGCATTTTCAACTTTTCTTTGATGTCTGCTCTTATCTTAGACCTGCAAATGAAAGAGAAAAGAAGGACTGATATGATACACCTTTTGTTCCCTTCTGTACTTTGTAGTACAATAACTACAGAAGCCGACTGCATTCTTCTATACCGTCGAAGTCTTTCAAACCAGATACCACACAATGTCATTTTGTTCGAAATGGGATGGAGCGTATTATCAAAACAGCCTTCGTTTTCTATTCATTGCTTTTTTCACTTGTTTTTGTCATCATTTAATATCTCTTTGATATCAAGTATCAAAGACGTAACATTAATGAATTATGAAGGGAAATTCCCAGAATAATTCTGTCATAACTTTCAACCAGCAACTGTTCCTAACATCTACAATGAATAAGAAAGGTGATGAGTTTTCCTCATGTCATTCATTTGAAGTAGTACTTCATATTTTCAAATCCTGTGGCTAAATCTTCCTCCTCACAGTGCGTATGTCACACTAACCTTCCTTTCTGGGCTACAGACGATTGACAGGACGTTGAAAAATTTTACATTCTTCTTATCGATAAAGATCATTTTTAAATAGTCCAAGCGTTTTTTCTGTGAACAATTACCTTTATAATACCAAGACTTGAGCCAATAGACACATATTAAGAAAACATAGCGTAAATCAGTTATATTGCGTATTCGTCGCTATGGAGCAACCATCTGTTCCGTACGCACGCACATGAGCGTGCTTATATTGACACATGCATAGCGATGCGCCGGCAGCCACTGATGAGTAACTTTCCTCGAATCTCACATCAATATCTTCTTGGCATCGTGAACAGCATCAGTTTTCCGTTCGCGTCGTTTGAGTCGCAATATATATATATATATAGATATATATATATAATATATATATATATATAGATATATAATATATATATATATAGATATATATATATATATTATGATATCTATATATATATATATATTATATATATAGAGACGATATCTAGTATATTCTATATATATATATATATAATATCTATAGATATATATATATCTATATATATATATATATATATATAATATATCTATATCTATATATATATATATATATAGATAGATATATATATATATATATATATATATATATATATATATATATATATATCTATATATATATATCTCTATATATATATATCTATAGATATATATATAATATATATATATATATATATATATATATATATATATATATAGATAGATATATATCGATATATATATATAGATAGATATATATATAATATTCTATATATCTATATATCTATAGATATATATATATATATATAATATATATATATATATCTATAGATCTATAGATATATAGATATATATATATATATATATATATATATATATATATATATATATATATATATATATATATAATATATATATATCTAGATATATATATATATATATTATATCTATAGATATATAGATATATATAGATATATATAGATATTAGCATATATTATCATATAGATATATATATATATATATATATATATATATATATATATATATATATATATATAAATATGTGTGTGTGTGTATTATGAACCTCTAGTGGAGGGAGATGCATTATCCAAAGTAGGATGCAAAACTGGAGTGTCTTTATGGGTGTCTTTTAGAGGTCCTCGTTCCCGTGAGGCAGAAAAATGATAAAGCATCGTTAGGATCTGAGAACATTATTGCTATCCGTTATTCATGAACTAAATAAATAATATGACGGGGCCATTTTCAGGTATAGAAACACATAATAGAAAGTGCTCTCGTGACTCAGATGGTTGATCACAGTTAAACAACCGAAAGTACCAAGACTTCGTTGTGGCGCCTCTTACTACGAAAACTGAAATGTACCGAGCGCAAAATAAAGGCACGAAGGAAAGAAACCCCAAACTCAATTCAATTTTAAATCTGCTGATTCTTAAGGTTTAATCGTATTCAATCTCTTGAAGGCCATTTGTGACTGAAGGTTATATAATAGTCATCAGGGCACTGTGTCTGTTCAGGCTGGCCAAGTGGCCTTCCTCTTACACTTGACGTCATGCAAATGCTCAAAGGATGTGATATTGTGTTGGCCAAGGTAAGGAACAAGTTCCATGATATCACTCGCCCTGCCCTAGTTCCAGGACGCCATCATAAGTGTTTCACAACACATCCTTAAGGTTACGTAAGTCTTGCTCCGTAACACAAAATGACTACATAAGGGAGTGTCCACTTTTAGAAGAAAAACACACCATAAAGACACGCGGCAACTCATCGCATCCACATCACAAATAGGAATGAAGTTTTTGCAAATACAAGATAATCGTCCAAATCACTGGTCAGAACTACCAATGAGACGTTGATTTGTATTCAACCTGTTTGACTGTAGTGTGGAGGAAACCTAATTATTCCAAGGACTCTAGTTACAGGATTAGTATGAACAGCATAATTTATTAGTTCTACGAACGTATGGTGATTTGTCAAATGTAAAATATTTGGTGTCCATATTATGTCGAATTCCTAAGCTATCAGTAGAACACACGTTCTCTGTTTGAGGGGAAACGATATTTACGTTATTTATTCCCTCTCCAGGGAGTCCGGTATCGTTCAGAAGCATTATCTGCTCAACCGAAAGTTATGAGAGACAAGCTTCGTACCCACTTAACCTTATTAACCCGCGGCGGAAGCACCGATAAGGTTTACGTTTACCTCACCGATTTTTGCTGCAATAGTCTTCCCCCATGTGAGTCAGCCTTTTCCATTTTCCCTGTCTAATTACCATAAGAAAAAATGGTTATCCCCAGCCCTTCCCCCCCCCCCCCACCCCCCCCCCCCCCACCTTGTCTTTTTTTACAGTTTTGAACTGCGTCAATTGAAAGTGAAGAAATATAGTGCTCTTTGTTTAAAATACAGGAATATTTTTAATATTGTGATTACATTTTTAATTAATGGAAAAACATATATGAAATATGTTTTTTATATTCTTCTACATTTACATTATTGGGGATTATTTTTTATTTTTACCATTCCGGTGGTTCATTTCCTCATGCCATTTATGTATTATTATTAGTTAAAATTCAACTTGTATTTAGTCACTAATTATGCACAATTACACATTTCACAGACGCAGACACACACACACAAACGCACACACACAACACACGACCGCATCAAACCTTATACAACCAGTACAACCAGTGGCTCGAATTTCCAGATCAAACCATTTCTCGATCAATCCTCCACCGGTTGAGTCAGCTGCTCAGACTCCAGTGACACATGATCCTACGAATCATGAAAAGGGAAAACGTCAACAGTCAGAACATCAACAGTCTGCTGTTTAGATGATGACACATGCGGATGCGACTGACAATGACGATTTCTCCAGGCTTAACCTCTATTTGACTCCTGAGAATTGTATCTACGAGGCGCAGCTATAAAGTCGCTGGGTTCTGAAATAGACGAACTGAGCCTCATTCAGGAAGTAGGCAGGTATAGTAGATGAATGTTGAAACGAGTGGGACTAATGTTAGAAAAATGTATAGATAGCTAGGCGCACTCATCACCAGTCATCATACAAAACAACTTTCACTCATAAATTAATAAAAAAAAAGGAAAATTCTCAATTACAATACAAACCTATTGCATTTCGTCAGTACACACAACAGTGTTTTAGCCTCAGTGGCGTGTTCGGTATGGTCTCGATCTGCCACCTCGGTGGCCGGTAGTTCGATTCTCGGGCATTCCACTGAGGGGTGAGGGGGAGGACGTGTATTTCTGGGTTATAAGAAGTTCACTTCTCGACGTGGTTCGGAACCGTCACGTAAAGCCGTTGGGTCGCCTGTTTGCTGACTAACGGACTGGTTCCATTGGGCAACATAAAACAAAACCCAGGACAAACAAACAAACATCCAAGCACTGTTTTAGCAAGAGTGCTATAGTGACGCTGGTTTTTCCAATGATTATAGTCTTCATTTCGTTGGCAAATCACTGTCTCGGCAAAACTCAGCCAACTTGGCCTATGGACTCCCGGCAAAAAATCGACACAAATATCGTTAAAAAAACGAATACACATCTAAGCAGAACACCATAAAAATCTGTGGTTTGAAATAAAGGTTGGAAGGAAAAATGTAATTAAATATGATATTTATTACATAAATAAGCCTTAATTAAAAGACCGTTAGTACAACCGTAGTTACAAAACAATTGGTTAGGAGAACAGGGCAATTCACGTAGATCGTATGGGCGTTTCCCTTCGTTCTGCTTCGCTCAACTGTGCTGGTAAAGAAATATGTTCAGGAAGAATGACGTATCTAAAAGTCATAAGTCAATTTATGAAGAAAATATACCCTATAGGAATAATAACCCACCTTAAAATTACCTTACATAATTGAGCAACTTGAGGATTTACCATTAGTATCAGGGAAGGAAAATTAACAAAGGGCCGATACAACCGAAACCAAACACCATCCTGAAATGAACGGCTAAACACCTAATATAAATTTGTCTCGGTCGTAATATGGGAGACAATCCGTCATAAATATAAACCACTCGAAACATTAATGTATTAGACGATTCTCTTACTCCCAAGTGTTAACAAGGTTGAAATTTATGCAATACGATAGAGTTGACTAGGTCCCGAGAGCTAAATCACCGAAAGGTACAACGAGGAAATACGATGTATAAAAAAAAACATATTGACCACAAAAAAAACCTATAACGAATCTTCCATAAGAAAACAAAAATGAACAGACAAGCCAAAACTTCGAATATGGCAAAACACAAGGCCAATGAGAGTTCGCAATGATAACCTAAAAATTAAAAATAAAGCCCTATATATTCTTGGTACTCACCATTGTCGAACCATTTGCACACAAAGTGGCGTTTGCAGCATGGGATTTTGGCAGATGTTCACAGAAAAGGGTGACGACCACCAGGGATCCCAATAAAAGCCTTTAGCCTAACGACAGGCATGTCGGAACGAATCAAAAATTGTAGGAACCTTTCCAGGGTTAGTGGAGGTCTCTGCTCTCTTCTTCTGTGGTCTCTCTCTACTCTGGAGTCTCTCTCTGAACTATGCCATGACTGGCTGGGCTGACCTGGCTTGCCTTCGTTCGCCGTGTTTCGCTCGAGTACAAAAGCATATGGAAGGAGGAGGGGAGTTAGCAAACTACCCATCTTTAAATTTAAAGACTGGACGGCAGGAAAAGGGGAACAAGTTTTGATGCGGTACCAAGAGTAGGGCAACTGAAATACCAAGTTCTTAATAATTACGAGTTCCTTTCCTGTCGCCATGTGAGAATATTGAAATGTCTTGGTAAGCAGTCCAGGGGCGAAGATGGAATTTTTTTCAGAAATCAAAAATGAAAAAATTCCATCCATGAAACAAAATATGTTAACTGGACAACTTGTAAGAAAAAATACATTTAAAGAAATGTAAACCAATAAAAAATTAAATTAAATTAAATACAAGAAAATACAAATACTGAATAAAGATTAAAGCATCTGTCTTGTCCCTTTACTTGGTCTTTAATATAGCCAGCCTTTCTTGTTTTGGGCCTTAAGGACGAAGTAACAGAATTTACAAAACGCAGTCATGGAGTAGCGAAATTCAATTAAACTTCCTGTGTGTTTCTAGTAATTGGAAATAATTTTATTTTACATTGACAACCTTGACTGGTCTGGCCTTGTTTTTCCACCCTTCTTAATAACAGCGATGGGTTTAACTTCACCCCAAATACATTCTTAAAAACGTTCTAGGAAATTATGCTACTAGAGGATAAATTATTCCTTTTTGGTATGTTCCGCCTTAATTTAATACAACATCGCCAAACCTTTAGTAACTTTATGAGTAACGGGGACCGATAAACCGAAACCCCTTTCTGTCAACTGCTTGGTTGAATCAGAGTACCTAGAAAATTCCATTTATGATTAGGTCTCTATTAATTTGTCTGCCTAATTTTTACAAACAAACTTTAGGTAATTCGGCGGAGAAATAGGCTGGATTATTCAGTGGTCAAATTCTGGATCTTCAACTGAAAGAGGTTTGAAGAGTTGGGAGGAATAAGGGTTTAGAGAAGTCAATTCATAGCCTCGCAACGAGCTGTTCCGGCGTTGATTGGTTCGGGTGATTCGTTGGTCCAGTCTCAGCACGAACAGCTTCTTTTGAAAGGCATAGGTAGGTCTTCGATTAATGAGAAGGCAGCCATATCTTACAGACAAGAAAATTCAAAGTCTACAACGTCAATACAAAATTTCTTAATTGCTCCAAACAATTAATCTTTTCACCATTTTTTACACCAGAACTTCTACTAAATGAATCCCTAATTGACTGCAGCCTTTGAAATAAAATTGCGAAAGGAAAGGAGAGAGGTTTTCACAGTTATTTTCCTTTTCCCAAAATATAATTGGCGGTCTGAGGGTCACCCTAATGAAGGAAGTTATGGGTATTAGCTCCTGGCCACCAACTGAGGTTCCAAGATCACTAACTACAAAGTAATGAGGAATCCCCTACGCAAAGCCCAGCGTAGCTTAAGAAATGCTCTTAAAAATTCTGCAACATTCAAACTTCCTACAAACTTTTGAGGTTAACTTGCCCTAGACCGAGAGTACAGGTGATACATAGTAACCAAACCTTACCGGTGGGTCTTCCTTTTTCCACCCTTCGTATTGAACGGGTCCCCCTAAATAATCACTAGAATATGTTAGAAAAAGGAACCGTAGGAGGATCTGTCCTGCTCTGAAAGTCCTCTGTAAAAGGTTTGATGTAACCTTTAACCTTATAAACCGATTATTAAAAACCTACGACAATGGAAACAACCCACTGTTTTTAAGAGCCCTTTTTCACAAAAAAACTGAGAAAATGTTTAGGGATGTAACTAATGCTTTTCTGAGCCTCCGTTAATACAGGAATAACATCCTGAATGTAATAAATTGAAGTTGTGAATCCCAATCCCCAATTATAGTTTTTGGTCAAAATGACTAGTCTTGGGTGCAATTAATAAAGGGTTAATTTCCCACTTAAGCCATAATTTCCATTTTTTTGAATTTACTCTTAAGTCTCAGAAGACCCTGTGAAGCTCTAAGAAAAATAAAATTTAAGTTTGGCGTTATAATAGGAGGAATGTCTTTTCTGGAATTAAGACCATGCTGTAGGGTAAGAATATACCTCAGGATAATGCTCCTTTGTTCAGTGTTAACAAGTAATTTATAGCCTGGGCAAAGTAATTAGCGACTGGTGAGCAAGCAATTTTCGCTTTCAGCTTCCACTTGTGCACCACTAAGAAAATTCTGCGAAAAATCAAAACAAGTTTTCCTGAAATTGGAATAATTATTAATATCAATCAGATTGTTAGCAACTTCAATAACCCGACCTGTGGAAGGAGTTGCTTGAACCTCAGTGGGCATCTCAAATGCTGGTATAGTAGTTGACAATTCTGGAACTTCATTTATACTTAAATCTGGTCCTGAAAAAAGCAAGAATTTTGCAACTGGTTGTATGACACACATCTGGTGATTATGTCCGCAGGATTGTTTTTTCCTGAAATAAAGCAAAATTTTATAGGAACAGTTTTCAACACATTCTTTGTATATTATGAAGTCTGTTTACGACAAATGGAGAATGTTTATTTAATTTGTCCAATTTCAAAGCAGCAGAGTTCAGCCAATGTAAGGCACACAGAGAATCAGTATATACGTAAATATTATTAACCTGCAAGGGTTTTAAGCAAGCAGATCCAGACAAATCTTTGTAAATATCAAGAGCACACCTCAACACTTAAATGTATTGCGTTAAGTTCCAGAGAGGGATGGATTTACTCTTTGAGTTGCTTATTTACAAGTCGGTTTTTGGCATGTATAAAGCTTAAGCGATTGGATTCAATATGCTGTAAATAGAGTACACAACAAATATGTCCTTACTTGGCATCTGAAAAAACTATAAACATTCAGAACGGCCATTCGGTCGGACGGGCCAACACATCTAGCAATTTTTAAAGGAGGAGCTCTGTTGGTTTGCCTGCAAATATTAATCCATTCTCTCTGCAATTCTTGCGTTAATGGTTGATCCCAATGTAAATTCTTTTGATGCTGTAATTGATGCATGAACAATCTACAGCGGTTAAACAATGGCATATTAAAACCAAACAGGTCAAACTGTGAAGCAATTGTTTGTAAGAGAGACCTTTTAGTATTAGCATTGGGATCAAGAAAAATTGGTTTAGTGAAAATTTCGTCGGAACATCGGTCCCAGTTTAAACCAAACAACCTGTTACGTAAAGGCGTAGTTGCCTCGGCTTCGCGGTCCACTTCATCCTGTAAAATTGAGTCATTAGTTACAACCTGCTGAACGTCAAATTTATAGGGATTGAATATATTCGAAAGCTGTTTATACGACCACTCTAACTCCTCTGAAGTATTGGCAGTAATAGCCCCATTGTCCATATAAATCATGGAATAGATAGATTTCTTTAAATCTGCTATTCGAGAATCCTCTGATGGTTGTAACACAAGTATGTAATATAATGAAATCATTAACAAAAAGGGACTACATCTAAGGCCAAAAGGTAATCTTACATTCTTAAAAGCCAATAAGGAAAAATCACCTTGACTCACATTTTTGTACCAAAAAAATAACAACTTAGACTGATCAGTTTCTGTTAAGGATAACATATTAAAGGCTTTCTTAAGGTCAAATATGAGTAACTTTTGGTCAAAATCTAAGCTGTAAAAAGGAAGAGGACAATTTTTGGTTTAACGTAGGCCCCCGTGAATACATGCACTGGTTATGTGACAATGATATAACTATTAGAAGAAAAAATCCCTAAGGTTGGCAAAATACAATCCTACATTTGTAGCTATCCTTATCGCAGTTTTAAAGATAGGCATGGGGTGGGTAAAAAGAAATTTGAGGGTTCTCACTTTAAACACCTCTAAATCATAAATGGGTTCAATTATGCCTGCCTTCAATTGCTCCTTCATTGTTTTGGTCAACGAGCTGCAAACGTTCTGGATGTCGTTTAAGTCTCTTGAGATTAGACCTTAATATCAACTTAGATAGATTTTCATTCTTTGAAAGTAAATGAGAAACTTTCCCATTCCACAATAAGGGAACGATAATACGTCCATCAGACTCCCTACGACGAAGGGTTTTGATGGTAAATTCGACCAACTGGTTGTTAAGTTCAATACTTTCATCATTGTAGAAATTCTGATCGTAATTTAAGTAATAATTACATTCAGACACTAGAAGTTGATCAGTGGCCTGTTGCAGTGGTTTCTCCATAAGCATACCTCTTTCATTTATTACAAAAAATGAACAGTTTACTTCAAAGTTAGTATTAATGTTATCATCGGCAAAAATATAACATAACTTAGAGTTCAGCAAAAAAAAATGAACTACTCTGGATATGAATAGCAGAACTACACTCAAATGGGTTACGAACAGCCGAGGTTTGCACTCTCGTATCAGCTAAATTATCAATATTCTTAATCATTAAATCAATGCTACCAGACAGCAAAATACCTGCATGACACTCAGTATACATCGATGAATTTATTCCTCCAAAAACTGTATCTGTACCTGCAATACAATAAGCGAAGTCTGTACCTAAAATGAGCTGAACATTATCAATTTCATGAGAAAATTTATGAAGGAATTGATCAGCTAATTTAACACCTTGAGCCTGAAATTTATCAACTAATCTACCAAGCAGAGGTAATTTCAATGCTACATTAATGTTTGGTACAACCAAGCAATAAATTATAAAGGATTTATCTCCGATCGTAACAGGAACTTCAACAATTTCAGTAAAATACTCCTTGTTACCATTAAACCCATCAACTGTTAGCTTTACTTTAGAGTTGATGATTTTAAGATTATTCTCCTCCGCCAATTTCTTAGTGACAAACGTGCTCTGCGAACCACTGTCCTTCAGTCCTCTGTAAACAGTCCCCCCAACTTTAAATGAAAAGGTGGGTAAAATGGAATCACCATGACAAGTAGGAAGGACGGCGACACCGCTGCTTATCTGAGAAGTTTCCACCTTGGATTTGTCGTTATTAATCTTGTTACATTTTCTGCCTGGTGACGGACTCCTATCACACAGTAATCAATATGCCAGCTTTTTACAATTTGACAAAGCGTCCTCTTGAATTTAAAACGGCACTTACCGGAGAACATGGTTAAACTGGCCGCATTTTACACATCCGTTTCTAGATTTTAAAATAATGCACTTTATCTGTAGGAAAAGAACAAAATGAGGGCACTTATGAAATAAAGTGAAATTTATCAGTATTTCCAAAACCGCAGAACACAAGGAAACATTGAGGCGAAGACTTGTCTTTATCATAGGTTACTGCTTCCGCAGCCATGCTGGTATTTGTCTCTCTTTACGAAGAGGGAGAGTGTTAATGTCTTTGGACAGGGCGAAAAGTCTTTTGGACACTTCAAGCCTTTCAACACCCTTTACCCGGGTTTCCGCTACTTTCGTACCTTTCGCAAGCTGCAAAGAAATGTGAAATAATGTCATTTAAGGAAGGATGAGTCTTTCCTGTAATATTAATAAGATGACGCTGAAAGCGACCATTTAAGCCATGCCAAGCAAAATATCTGACAAATTCATCCGCTTCAATGTTAAAAGTCTTGACTGCTTCGCATACTGATCGGAGGATGGAAAATAAATGTGAACGGTCTCACCCTCTCTTAGACTTAACTCCGTAATTTTCCTAATTGCATTTGTTTTTACAAACCTCCTTAGAAGCAAAGGCGGAAATCAATAGTTCTTTGGCATCTACATAACGCTGTTTATCAGCTTCCAGAGAACTTATAAAGTCTTTGCTCGACCGTCTACCTGTTGCTTCAGCAATTAAAAGTAAATCTCTGCTGGATACTGAAATGCATTAGTTGTAGCCTCAAACTCTGCTATAGATTTCAAGAAATCTTCTTCTTTGCCAGTAAACTTAGGAAGAGGAGCTGTTGGCTGTTTCAGTAAACTGCGGGCCACGTCGGGAATATTATTAGAATCATTCTTACTCCTTGAAATATCAAGTAATGGAGTACAATGCTCAATTTTGTCTAGATAATCCTGGCAACTTGTTAATTCTGGCTCTAACTCTGCGCTTCATCAGATATGTCAGGAAAGTTTCTTAAAGAGGATTAGATCATCTAGCTCTGACAACTTGTTTCTATAATTAACAAGAAGACCTTTAATAGCTAACTTTTCTTCTTGTGTAAGGGCAGAATAGGTTCAGACCTATTTGAATTGTTCGGTGACTTTTCTCCGAAGACTTTTCGTTGTCCGATCAGTACTGTAAGTTAGCCATTATACAAAAGTATGGCAAATGCAAACCAATAAAATGTTAATTATTTTCTGAAAAGAAAAATTATATTTATTTCAATAAAATGTTAATATCCTGGAAAGGAAAATATCAATGTCCTACAAATAGAAATATGAGAGACTATTGGGAGCCCCAGTCGTGGTCAATTCTCTACTGGATCATCTGCACCATCATTAAGCACCTTTCTTCGTGTTGCCCCGCCCCAGTTGGGCGCCCATAAGCAGAACACCAATAAAAATCTTGTGGTTTGAAATAAAGGTTGGAAGGAAAAATGTAATTAAATATGGATATTTATTAAATAAAATAAGCCTTTAAAATGACGTAGTAACCGTAGGTTACAAAAAACAATTGGTATGGAGAACAGGGCAATTCACGTAGATCGTAGGGCGTTCCTTCGTTCTGCTTCGCTCACTGTCTGTAAAGAAATATTCATTGAAGAGATTAGTATCTAAAAAGTCATAGGTCATTTATGAAAAGAAAAAATATACCCATAGGAATATAACCCACTTAAAATTACCTTACAATTGAGCAACTGAGGTTTACATTAGTATCAGGAAGGAAATAAAAGGGCCGATACACCGAAAACCAAACACCATCCTGAATGAACGGTAAACCTAATATAAATTGCTCGGTCGTAATATGGGAGACAATCCGTCATAAATATAACCACTCGAAACATTAATGTATTAGACGATTCTCTTACCCAAGGGTTAAACAGGTGAATTTATGATAGCTAAGTTACGAGGCCCGAGAGCTAAATCACCTGAAAGGAGAGAATACGAATGTATAAAACATATTGACCACAAAAAAACTATAACGAATCTTCATAAAAAAAAAAGAAAAAAATGACAGACAAGCAAAACTTGAATAGGCAACACAAGGCAATGAGAAGTTCGCAATGATAACCTTAAAAATTAAGCCTATATATGCTTTCTTGGTAAGTCAACCAATTGTCGAACCATGCACAAAGGCGTTGCAGATGGATTTTGGCAGATGTTCACAAGAGGGTGACGTAGACCAGGGATCCCAATAAAAGCCTTTAGCCTAAGACAGGCATGTCGGACGAATCAAAATTGTAGGAACCTTTCCAGGTGAGTGAGGTCTCTGCTCTCTTCTCTGTGTCTCTCTCTCTGAGTCTCTCTCTGAGTCTGCCTGACGGCTGGGCTGCCTGGCTCCTCGTCGCCGTTTTCGCTCGAGTAAAGCATATGGAAGGAGGAGGAGTTAGCAAACTACCCATCTTTAAAGACTGGAAGGCAGGAAAGACAGTTTGATGGTACCAAGAGTAGGGCAATTGAAATACCAAGTTCTTAATAATTACTAGTCTTTCCTGTCGCCATGTGAGAATATGAAATGTCTTGTACAACATCAGAAACATCATATTTCCGCAGGGACACCTTCTACTCGTACCATAACCTAACCTAATCAATCACCAGGTCCTAACCTACCGGAGACAGGGGTGGGGGGACGGCCCGGACGCATATTTCCCAAGTCTGGAAGAGTTTGGGGATGGGGAAAATTAGGACCAATCAAAGCGCGTGGAGCTGATCCATGACGTC
>NC_087214.1:50655967-50667207 GCF_015104395.2 Macrobrachium nipponense
TGTTACAGATACAAGGGTCTAAATGACCTCAAATATATAATTACTGACTTAAATAAAAATCAGTTGCCTTAGAGTTATTAAAAAATTTTTTTTATTGTAATGTATGTCTGTCATTTTTTGTGAATATGGTTTTGTCTACCAGGTTCCGTATAGCTGTCACCTATAATCCTTTAATTGTCTGGAGATTGTATCTGAGATGATTGTCTTAAACCTTTAATTGCACCCTTTGTTTATGCTTGTTTGGGAAGGTTTCTTATCTTCCAGGTGTGTCGGATTCTAGGCACTAATCCTTTTATAATCCCTATCTGTCAGTTATACGAACCTTCTTGTATTGTCTTTTCTCGTATTTTTGTCAGTAGCTGCTTCAGTAAAGGGCTTTTCAGCCGAAAGATCTCGCAGACTCCTTCGTTTATTTTTCCTTCGTGGCATTTATCTTTATTTATGGATTTATCACGTTCCTAACTTTCGTGATTCTGTTATACACATATATATATATTATATTATATATATTATATATATATATATATATATATATATATATATATATATATAATGAATATCTGTCTGTCTGTCTTCGTGTTATACATATATATATAGTTATATATATATATATATATATATATATATATATATATATATATAGATATATATATATATATATATATATATATTATATATAATGAATATCTGTCTGTCTGTCTTCGTGTTAACTAACATTAATAGTCTGCTCGTAATCAACCGCATTAATTTCTTTTATTCAATAATCTCCCTAAAAATAGTAATCACATTAAAAACATTAGATCAATAACACTTTTGTGGGTAAATCACCGAACAGCAACGTTGACACGTTGTCTCGTTTAAATGATATGCGAAACATGACGAGGCTAACCACGATGAATATTTATGGACCAATGGGAAATAAATATTCTTTTTAAAACGTTGAATCCACAAATGTTCTGAAACATTTCCCATGACCCCAAGATAGTTTTTGACCCAGAATGAGGCCCAGATGTAAACACGGAAGTCGGCCATGTTGCAGGGCAGCTGTGTTGAGCAAAAGCGACGCACGCAATGATGATCAGAGCGATTTTTCGGAAATTTCCAGTGTGTTTGGGTGACACAATAGGTCAAACAGAGACGGCAAATCGTATTGCTCAGTCCCCGCTGTTGTGAGATGTCAAGAAGATAAAACTCAAGAGATGAGTGAAAGAAGGAGAGCACTGTGGATTTCCAACATAAACAAGGCTCATTTTCAGCCGTCAAGATATAAGAAAATCTGCTCAGATCACTTCATCAGTGATGAGTAATATTAATTGTTAGTGTAATTAGTGACAATGGTGAATAATTAAAAAATCCTAGGGCATAAATATTTCACAAAGTAATTCATCAACTGTGTTCTCTGTCAAATAATAGATGATTTAGAGCCGCTAGAAAGTTATTTTGGTCAAATCTTTAAAACTGGCATCAAAGGCAGTTAGAGTTGTTTAACAAAATGCACACCACCAGAGTTGGTTTCTCAACGAAATTTTTCGAAACGCCACACTTGGGAAGAGCGTTCCAGGACATAAACAAAGGCAGAAAACGACTCCTATTATTCGATTTTAAGTTAAAACTTAAAAAGGTAAAAATATGCCATTTCAAGAGGCTTTACGAAAAGTGGCATTGTGGATCATTGGCTTAAGACAGGCCATGCCATTAACTGGAGTAAGGCATCGATAATCCACACAGTCAATGACCAAAGGAAAAGGAATCTGTTGGAGTCCATTTTCATTGATGCCTAGTCAACGAAGAGTATAAATCTCCACCCTGGACTAGCTCTTGATCTTCTTTTTTATGTCTTTTTTGCTCAAAGAACATTCTGCTAAGATTAACAAAGTGTAACCCTGCCCTCCCTTTGTATAAATAAGCCTGTCAACCTTCTACCATGAATTTAAGGATATTCTCAAGCATGTGTTCCTTCGCTTGTTTGTTTGTTTGTTTGTGCGGTTTGATTGATTGATTGTGTCTATTAAAACTGGCATCACAGCATCTAGGTTATTGGCACCGAAATAAATTCAAATAGAAAAAATAATAAGTTTAAAGTAAATTTCACATAAAAATATCTAAAAATAAATGTATATTAATATATTTGTTCAAATATATAAATTCTTACATAGACATTCTATTTTAATCTTAATTTTGTAGCTAGAATAAAATTACCTTCTCTGTCACTTCCCCAAGACAGGAACCAAAGTCTCCAATTCCCAAGTTTGGGACATTCAACCAGCAAATGTCTTACAGTCAAGGGCACAGTACAGTCATTGCAAAACGGAGAATTTTCACGGGACATCAAGAACCCATGAGTGAGTCTTGCATGTCCAATCCTCAATCTGCACAGCATCGTTTCCTGTCTCCTTGGCATATATAGTGATATTGCGCATTTTTTGATTAGTTAAAATATCCTCCCATTGGTACTGCCAACATTTTTAAATCCTCTGACCTACTAGAGGATATAAATCCCGATATGGCAGTAGAGATCTTGTGGGTTCTCAGGAGCTGATCACCGACTTTGCAAGTTGGTCAGCTTTCTCAATCCCAACCAACCCAAAATGGGAAGGCACCCAACAGAACTTTACTTCTTTCCCTCTTCTTTTCAGTAAAAGCAGCCATTCCAATATATCTAAAATCAGAGGGTTTAAAAAGTTAAAAGATTCCAGCGACTGAAGAACACTTCTTGAGTCAAAATATATAAAATTATTTTTATTCTGAATTAAAATTTCCTTTAAAGCCTTTAAAACTGCATATAGTTCTGCTGAAAAAATTGGTGCAACAGAATACAAACATCCGCTTCTCTCTATATCAGGGAAGGCTACACCAAATCCGACGCCAGTACCTGACTTTGAGCCATCCGTGAGCCATCCGTGAGCCATCCGTGAAAACTACAGTGAAGTTATCTAAAAATATTGACCGCATGGCCTCACTGGACAATTCTGTCTTGTTAAAATTAAAATATCTACAGAATTTTACCTCTGAAAGTTTTCCAGGGAGGACTAACTGAATATTTTGCTGGTAAAATCTCGATCCTTGGCATGTTTAATTCACTGATAATAAAATTTACTCTAAAAGCAAATGAATGAGGTTACCTGGGGTGATTTTCATAAAACTGGTAATGCCTTTCCTTTCTCATACAAATGCTGGCTAAAGACTTAGGTAGCCTCTGGAGCCTATACCAGCTCCAAACCAGCAGACGCTTGCAGTGAAGATCTAGTGGCCCCTCACCAGCATTTTACAAGCAAGCTTTTGGTGGGAGATGATTTAAATGCTTCTGTACACAACCATATTCCTCCATGATGAATTGAGTTGAGCATTTTAAGGCTATTTTGCTTCTCAGAAGTGTACACTTCACACCCATAAGTTAAATTTTAAAAGACCAAAGTTTTATATAATCTCAACATCTGAGTTCGGTCTGCACCCCACGAAGTGTGAGACAGGACTTTCAGCAAATTCATTGCTTTCAAGCATTTTGCCTAATATATTTCAGATGTGGAATCCAGGTCAGCTTGCTATCCAAAATCAACCCTAGAAACCTTATTTCACCAACACAAGGAATTCTCTGCTTATGTATGAATATGGATTCCCCTTATACGACAAAAGTGCATGGTTACTGTTTTACTGGTAGAAAATCTAAAACCATTAACCTCAGCCTACTTTACTATATTATCAATGCAGAGCTGAAGGCGGTGTTCAGCCACTGCCATCCTTGTTGCTGCAAAGGGAATCGAAAGGTCGTCAACAAAAAGGGTACATGTTATATCTGGGGGAATTATTTTGGAAACCCCATTGATAGCCAAACACTTGCTTGTGGTACTGCTTCTTCTTGATTGAATAAACTGACATTGTTGCTCCAACCTGAACCTTAAATAACCAATTTTTAAAAAAAGCCTCAATAAAGAGGGGTAAATAGCCTCTCAGGTTATATTCATAAAGGACCCTCAAAATGCCGTATTTCCATGTTGTATCACAAGCCTCCTCTACATCAAAGAAGACAGTGATTTGATGCTGCTTGTCGGCAAAAGCTTCACATATTGAGTTGTGGAGTGCATATTTCGAAAACCACACTAAGCAGGCGACAGGTATTTACCCCGTTCCTAGTACTACATCAAGCTTATGTTCACCATTTTTTCCATGATCTTACACAAACAAGATGTTAATGAAATAGGACGATAATTTTCTGCCTTGAGTGGATCTTTTCCAGGTTTCACAAATGGTAGTAATTTTAACATCTCCCAAAGCTTGAGGAGGATATGTTCGTGGTAAATTCTGCTAATAAGGCTTAATATGAAAAGTGGTATTTTCAGCGGTATGCTTAATCACTGAATATGTTAAATCATCCATTCCAGGAGCCGACTCATTACATTTATTCAAGGCTGATACAAATTCTCTCATAGTAAAAGGAACATTATATTGCTCATGTCTTAATGTATTCAAATCAATTTCGACCAGTTCCATTAGCCTCCTTTGAACTGAATAGGGTCTATCATAATTTTTCTCTGCAACATTAGCAAAATGGTTAGCAAACTCATTTGCCACTAACCGGGGGTCTTCTACCTCACAACAATTTGATCTTGATAACTGGAGTAAACTTGCCTGCTATTTTTCTAACTCTCTTCAAAACTAGAGTTAGAGGAGTTTCGAATTTACTGAAGATATGAAGATCTTCCAAGATTCTTTATGTGCTTTTTGATTTCCATGCGAAAATGAGCTCTTGCTTTTCGAAATTCAATACGGTATTACTCACATTTTCGTATGCAGTATCTGGTGAAAGCAGATCTCATAGTTCTATGAGTTTCCTGGCATTTACGAGTCCACCAGGGAACTGGTTGGCAGATAAATATGTCCAAAGTCCTAGGTATAGATTGAAGACCAGCCGAGAACATTATTGTATTAAAAAAGTCAAGAGCATCATCTACACAGGGAAAGTCATCAGAAGAGTCACCTATTGAGCTGTGCTCCTGGAATGTTGCCCAATCAGCTTTACAAATGTTCCATTTAGGTAGCCTTGAAGATGGAGGACTTGATGCTACACTCACCACTATTGCAAAATGGTAGTTGGTAAATCTATCATTTATAGCTCTCCAACTAAAGTCAATAAGGTACTCATCACTGCATATAGATAAATCAATTGCTGATAACGTGCCTGTTTGAATGTGAAAATGGGTAGCCTCCCCAGAGTTGAGGATTCCCACATCTTTATCTTCTAAGCACCTTCCTCTTTGATTGGTGACGATGTCACCCCAAAGAGGGCTTCTACTATTCATATCTCCCAAAATAACAAAGGGACGTGGTAACTGTTGAATTAGAGATTTAAATTCATTGATGAGGAAGACTTCACTAGGTGGTAGATAGAAAGAGCACACTGTATATTTTCTTTGCAAATGGATCTGCACACCTATCACTTACAATGCTGATTGGATACTAATAGGATTTTGTGGGGTGTCATTTCGAACTCACAAAACTACACCACCATGGATTCCAATATCTAAATTATAGGTGGAGAGATAAGCTATATACTATCGTGGGCTGGGGCACATATTACCAATTTACTGTCTCCTACAGAGCTATACAAACCAGTGATGCTTTCAGTCCCTCTATAATATTATTTAACATCATTATGGATCAAGTTTATACGAATTAATACCGCGTACAGAAGTATATTTGCACCCTCTAGTATGGCACTAGGTACCGCTTTCAGAATTTCAGATATCTACATAAATTTGTTTTTGATTTCAACAGAGGCTTTTTATCACGTTGGGAAAAGTCAGATCCAAATAAAGATTGTGATACCTGAAATTTTTTACCTGTAAAAGATCATTGTACATCAATTGCAGGGAATGACAACAGCACCACAGCACTCCCTCATCTCGTAGCGATCGATCTATAAAGTTAAAAGCTAAACTATATAATTACATATACTAAAAAATCACAAAAGCAAGGACACCATTATGTTTATCAGCTGAAGCTACTGAGAGAGTTCAAAATGAAAAGACAGAGTGCCAAGTGCTTTCGGGTATTTAACCCATCTTCAGGGCACTAAATAATACAAAGCACAAAACGAGTGAGCAATTAAGCTCTCACAAAAGCAAAGTGAAGGAAAAAATCTAAAAAAATATAAAAAATATGTCATTACAAACAGAAGCAATGCTCATCCATACCACTTAACCACTCAACACCCCAACAAGTCAAAGAAGGAAAGCAATTACCCGATGACCCCATTACTCATAGAAATGCAAAAGATGACTACTTGTCGACCATTTTATAAAACAACTGAATTCACAATTATGAATAGTAACAATAATAACTGTAATATCAACATACGTAAAAATACATCACCAATAATAGACACAACGACAAGTAATACTAAAATAACTGAATGAACAGAAATATCAGTAAGAAATACATTGAATGGAAATTGCCATTTCATTTACTTCTTATTGATATCACTGTCCATTCAAAATACCTTTCACTCGCATAACCAGATGTCTTTTTTTATTTACCTTGAATGAGATAAAAATAAAAATCATAACTGAGAGGCTTTCATCCGTTTGTGTTTGATCTGCGCAGACTGATTTTTGAGAGGTCGTCCTCCTGTCCTTTGGAGTGTTTATGATCTCCATAAGAAGGTGTGAGGTTCTTTTTATGGAAAAGATTCAAGTGAATTACTGAAGAAACAGTTTGCATCTTCGTCAAAGAAAGACGACGATATCGGAAACATTGACGGAATGAAACAGACCTTCGTCATCTTCGCTCGATTGAAGGAAGTCGCCATTAATGACCCTACACTTCCAAGGCTCAGGCTGGTGACCCCAGTCCTCTCCAACCTCCACCCTGATGACCCACTTAAGTCGACTGACCACTTGTTATTTACTCATTCCCTTCCGACGTGGACAGTCACAATTGGTGATAGAGGAAATGAAGGAAGAAATCCTTCCTTTGGCAGAAGAAGGAGATGGAGGAGCCAGGAAGGACTCAGAGCCCGCTTACCTGGCACAGGGGACACGGCCTGGGATTCATATCTGATGAAGCTTCGCTTATGTTACCGACTTTTGTTTTTTCTCTTTTTTACCATTTCATTTGTAGAACGATTTTTGTCTTTAAAAATATTAAATCAAAATCACGATTTCTTCGATAAAAGTGTCAAAAACGAAGACTATTGTTGAAGTATGGCTGAATTTAACATAAATATTTTCTATACAGAAAAATAAATCAAATATACGTGACTACCGATTGGAGTGCTCCTACAGTGTTATCGGTTATAGGTTGGCCATTTCTAATATTATGTTTGGAAGGCTCAGCTCCGAAAAGGTGCGAGCCCTCATCGTCAACATCATCTCCTGCTGCGAAAACTGCATATATGGAAATATAGTACCATACCTTTAGATAACACACACACACACACACACACACACACACACATATATATATATATACTTATATATATATATATATATATATATATTATATATATATATATATATATATATATATATATAATATGTATATATGTATTATATATGTGTATACACACACACACACATATATATATATATATATATATATATATATATATATATATATATATATATATATATATATATATATATATATATATATATATATATATATGTGTATACACACTATATATATATATATATATATATATAATATACACACACACACACACAAACACATAGTAGCAGCTCATCAGTAAGCACTGTGAAACTGCAGCATCCCATATCGATCTCATATATTTGCACAAAATTATGAAAGTAAGAAATTAAGTATAGATTATCAATAATGCATAAATATTCATTCTCTTGTTTTTGCATATAAAAAAAATTAATTGATACATTATTAAGTGGTACTGCGGGTGCTCAGCAGTTCTAATTTTGCTAGCAGGGAGATGAAAATAAGGTTATAAAACATATCCTGCTTTTTTATGCAAATGAATTTCATTGAAATCCTTTATTTTTCTTCATCAAAAATAGTTTATGTTAAGCTAGTGATGTATAGTTTTTTTACGTCATGGAAAGTAATTCTACATCGGAAAATACTCATTCTAAGCATTAAATCATAAATAACGTAAAAAAATCAGCAGAGCTGCTAAGAGCCAACGTTGTGAAGAAAAAACGGCATCGCTGAGTACTGCCCTCTGGAGCAGTGTCAGTCTAGCTGATGGAGGGAGAAGTGTGTTATGAAACTCGTCAAAGCTTAATCAATATGTACTATTAGTGATAGTGATCAAATCAGTGACGATACTGATGATATGTAATGCAATGCAGAATAGTCAATTCAGTGGCGAGTTGCAGTCAATGGGAAACGAAATTGGTGAAAACCACATTAATGTCAATGAGTAAAATTTCAGAATAGCTTTCGGCAGCGATTCTGCTGCTTCCTCAGGAAGGAGGGAGAGAAGAGAAGGGGAGAGGAGAGAGAGAGAGAGAGATTTGTGTTCTGTGTGTTTTAGCTAGGTATTCTTTAGTCCTTCTGTTTTATGTAGGCCTTTGTTATTTTATTTTAGTGTCATACTCAGTTCTTTTTCGAGTTTTTATTGCTTTAGTGATTTTTATTATGCTAGGCTTAGTCACATAAACATCATATTTCTATATAACCTCATATTCTCATAATTTTCGTCTGTCCGTCCGTCAGTCTCTCCGCTGCCGGAAGCTGCTGTTTTGAATTTTAGTATCTCAATATATGTTGTTACTTTTTTCATTTTTGTTTACAGTATCAGATTTGATGAGGGCAACCCCCATTAGTGATCGATCATGGCCCAAGAAAAACAGACAATTAGTAAACTTAAAGAAGTGAAGTTTTCGCCATTGTTTTCTTTACGAAAGATGCAATTTATATATGTATATAATGTTTGTGTGTTTATGCAGTTAAGATCAAGGCATTTTAAAAAAAAATGATGTATGAATGGTAGCTCCTGTATATATATATATATATATATATATTATATATATATATATATATATATATATATATATATATATATATATATATATAGCATTCGCAGGAAGAAATGATGATGAGGGCTCGCACCTTTTCGGAGCTGAGCCTTCCAAACATAATGTAAATATTGTCAAAACCAGATAGATAACCTTGACACTGTAGAAGCACTTCAATCAGTAGCCCTGTATAGATTTAATTAATCTGTATAGAAAATGTTTTATGTTAAATTCAGCCAGACTTTAACAGTAACCTTTGTTTTTGACACTTTCATCGAAGAACTCATAAGTTTTGATTTATTTCCTTATATAAAAAAACTCTAATTCTTGATTTAATTCTTATATAGACAGAAATCGACAACAAGAAAAAAAAAAAATTGCAAAAGCGAAGCATCGTCAGATATGAAACCTAAGACGTGTCCCCTGTGCCAGTTAAGCGAGCTCTCGCTTCTCTCTGGCTTCTTCTTCTTCTTCTTCTTCCAAAGGAAGGAAATCATCTTCATTTCCTCAAAAACTCTACTACAGAATTTATATTCACCAGAAATGTTTGGAGGACGATTAGGCTCTCAGGAAATTAATAAATGAAAATGTCTTCCTTAATGTACAGAGATAAGATTACTAACCTTATTATTTATTATAAAAGTATGAAAACGAACCACCTACTTCTTTAAATCGACCCGACGCCCCCAGGAACCTCTTTCAAGGGAAGGAGTCACCTACCAATTAACAGAAAATTACGCTATTATATATTTTCACCACTTTTCAAATATAATCGTTCGGATCACTTTCATTTTTTATTTTCCATTCAATAATTAGTTTGATACAGTTTTTTCTAATATGGAAAATTGGAATCTATTATCAACGGAAAAAATAAAACGGTACATAATAAACCTTGTTTTATGCAGTTTTTTAAGTATTTCGTCCTCCGAATCATTATGAAATATCTATTAAAAGATTACTATTTTAATGCAAATACCTAATGAGTGAACGGAGTTTGGCTTATCTATTTGTTTCAAGATCTTTCTGTTAAAAAGAAGAAAAAAAAAACTTATTTCAAGTAAGCAATATCAAATTCAAATAATTAAGCAATTTATCTAACTTCCTTAAATTAATATAAATACATTTCGCTTGACCAAAGGACAGTGAAATGCATTTAAAGTGAGCGGCTGGATTGGCACCCCTGGAGAACACAGTTTTGAGGAGACTGGTGTGATGCACGATAAACTTATATCTTACATATGCTAATTTTCTTATTAATATTGTAATAAAACGCCAAATTAGCAGAATATGTTAATATATTTGACGGAGAATTAACACACACAAAAGAGGAAAACTGAAAAATATTATTTTCTATATATAAGTAAATGGTTTAATGCGAGTCACATAGGCCTAGAATGATCGAAACTGGTATCGACATCTGTGCTTTGGAGTTACACTAAATTACACTCTAAAGTATTTATTAAACTTTTATTAGTTGATATTTTTTTATACTAAATGAAATTTTTTATCATTACGTTTCAACCTCTTGCTCACTATCAAAAGTTATCTACCACCCATTACCGGTATTAATGATATATGGAAATTCATTTTTTGTTTTTCTGTTGTACCTCATTCTGGAGAGTGTAAACATTTTTCTCTCAAGAAATGACTAATTCAGTCCTAACCATACGGTTCCAGAATTAGGACATTCCATACTGAAATGACCAATTATATATTTGACACAACGGCTGCAAAAGAACACATTATTGGTTATAAAAATCGAATGCCACACAAATACTTATAAACAATAATACTGCCTAGGATTCTCTTCCTTTCACAGACGACGCAAGGACCATTAGGCCTATCCAAATATTTATTTTACATTTTCATTATGATTAACAAAATAGAGATATTAAGTTTTGTTTTTAACGCTGTATACGCAAAACATATACGCCGACAATTTGAAGGCTAAGATAAAACCCCCTTCAGACCAAAAAAAAAAAAAAATGTTTAGCCGAGTTTCAAGAAAAAAATACCACAATTTTTAATTTTTAAGAAGAAACACTAAAGAGCGATAATTAATTTTAATTTCCTTTAACAATGTTATTTAACTCGCCTGCCGTAATATACCATTAGGGCATGACTCGGTTTTTTGTTTTAGAGTAAGCCATCGTGTGCAAAGGAAAAGGATCTTGCTCATGGGCAACCTGTGACCAATTAACAGAAACTTAGTCTGTCACCATAGTACACTCGACAAGAAATCTGAAGATACAG
>NC_087214.1:50667707-50672707 GCF_015104395.2 Macrobrachium nipponense
CACAAGTGAATTTCAGTCTGTCGCCTCCCTTTGAAGTGTTGCTGCGCTTCCGGTAAATGTGAAGGAGGCGGCCTCCTTCACCAGGATATCGTTTATTAATATAATTAAAACAGAAGAATATAGAAAAGGCAGTTTACACTGCAGTACTACATGTGAGATGAAGTGAAAAATGAACCGAAATGAAGATATCTTCGTGCGGTCGTCTGCTTGACATTTAGTACCATCCTCTCTTCACCTGAAGAATAAGAAGACCATCAGGAATTGACGAGAGAGAGAGAGAAAAAAATTGTAGGTCAGACCCGAAGGCTGCTCTCGCCATTACACAAAATATTTGCTTTGATGAATAAAGTTCGAAGTTATTTTGAGTCCTCCCAGATGAAGGAGTTGAATTAGGGCACAATTTATTCATGAGCTTTGTGAAGAATCTTTCATCCGGAAGTTTTTCTTTGTTAAATGGATCGCTTCGGTGGGAGGAGAAGCCACAAGAAAAGTCTAATAATATATTTTTACATGATTTTTTCTATAAATTTTATCATTATTTTAAAAATATTCATAATTTTTAATAATTTCAATATGAAAATCCATCAAGTTCAGCATAGAAAATATACTTGTTACATAGATTATTTGGAAATTCTCGTTTAATTAATAAAAAGTGGGTAGTATTTTCATTCTGAGATTATAGAATATCTACAATTGAGTCTTCATATTAATCTATTTTTGGAATGAAAATCCAAAATATCAAAAATATTGAAATAAAGATGAAGTAATAAACGCGGAGGCTGTAGTGTCCTCGAGGAAAGGCTACAAAAACACACAACCGCCTCAGTTCCTTCCACATTATTGTCCTTCATTTCCTTGTGAGGTGGGAATCAACAAAACGTCAAGTTAATTAATAATGCTGCAGAGCAAGAGCCCGTGCCTGCATAAATAAGGCTTAATCTTACTACTAGATTCAGAACTTTTTCTCATCCCTAACCTTTATATTATTCAGTATTTTTTATATCCGTTTTTGGGGAGAGAAAACATCTTGGGTCGAATAATCAAAAGTGATGGTTATTCTCATTTGTGAGGTAAGATAGAGGATTTTTACGTTTTTTTTTTTCATCTTCAATCTGTATTTGGTGGAACCGGTAAATACCGTTTATATCTTTGTATTATCCATTTCCCTACCCTCTCATAAGGATCAAATCAAATGGGAGTCCGTTTAGCCAACACACCCCCCCCCCCCTCTCTCTCTCTTCCGTTGCCTATTCTCCAGCCCCTACCCCACTTATCAATGAGAATGACGTTCCTCAAGCCTGGCTACCATAGCTTGGCGTGTTTAGCATCGCATCCGGTGTGAACTGGCCTCTATTGCTTTTCTCTTCATCGTCAACGCGTGGAAGCAGCTGAAAACCAACCAAACATACTTTTAATATCAAATGCAAGACACTTTCGTATACACGCTGCGTGGAGGTGGTCTTAAGACCACGAGACCGGATTCTTCTGACCTCGGCCTAGGCCTACATCTTGACCTGGACACGCATTCACTGACTCCTCGACTTGGTCTCGTGCCTTATGGCCTCGATGGTTTAGGCCTAGGCAACCTCGAGGCCGCAGTATATTTCATGTATTTTAATAGAGCCCAAACGCCAACGGGTGAGAGCTGAAACAGCCTGACAGAACAAAACTGTAAAGTGTGAAACATTCCAGTTGGCAGAGACAGTTCCTACCATTTTTGGTGTTAATTAAGTTACTGAAATACGTGTGCCGATATTTCAGAATTGTAAATGTCATGTTGCAAAGTATTGCATCAGTTGCCGTAATGTTTCGGATAATAGATACATATATATGGAAGTATTCACCAAGCGGTATCTGGCAACTATTCATCTGACCGTGCAAGTGCATGATGTACACTCGGCAAGGAATGTTAAGATACAGTTTTTTTAAATCTTCGGACATATAGTGTTCAATAATGCCACACCTGGCAACTCTAGAAAAGGGGCGGAGCTTCAAAATCATAGCTTTTGTTGCTTTCTAGATTTCCATTAACTTTACACCATAAAGATTCTGTAGACGTCCGTTAATAATTTTTACTTGAATGTAGAAACAGGCTCTACATTATTCGTTAATGTTGATTTGGTAACGTCAGTTCAGGGTAGAATATCGATCATCCTTTTTTAAAACCTACTGTGAAACCTTATTTATAAGTAATGTTTGACACTAAACTGACGTAACATTCATGCGTAATTGAAGACGGATCTTAAACAATGAGAGAAAGTGTTTTAAAATTTGGTCAGTACTTGTGGAAATCGTGAGGAACAATACAGTAAAGAATGAAATATTATGATGATCGAGAGGGCGCGCTAGCATACGCCTATCGATACAGATACTTAATTCATTAAATTTACTTTGAGAGATTAAGTGACAATATTTTTTCAAATTTTTCAAAAGTGTGGGGGGTTGGAAGAGAGAGAGAGATAAACTTGGAAGTGAAGGAGAGAGAGAGAGAGAGAGAGAGAGAGAGAGAGAGAGCACAAGCATAGGCCTATCTATAGAGATACTTAATTCATTATATTTACTTGAAAGATTGAGTGATAATATTTTTTCAAATGTGCTTTAAAAAAAGTGAGAGAGAGAGAGAGAGAGAGAGAGAGAGAGAGAGAGAGAGAGAGAGAGAGAAACTTGGAAGGGAGAGAGAGAGAGAGAGAGAGAGAGAGAGAGAGAGAGCGGTCAAGCATAGGCCTATCAGTAGAGATACTTAATTCATTATATTTTCTTTGAAATATTGAGTGATAATATTTTTTCAAATGTGTTTTAAAAGAGAGAGAGAGAGAGAGAGAGAGAGAGAGAGAGAGAGAGAGAGAGAGAGAGAGAGAGAGAGAGAGAGAACAAAATCTGCTTACGTGAAAGCTTAGGCCAATCTATAACTACTTAATTTCATTATATTTTCTTTGGGAGATTGAGTGGTAATATATATATTTTTAAAGTATGTTTTAGAAGCGGAGAGAGAGAGAGAGAGAGAGAGAGAGAGAGAGAGAGAGAGAGAGAGAGAGAGAGAAATTATAGTATTGGTGACGGACTTGTGACGGGGAAAGGCAGAAGAAAGAGCGGTGAGTCGGTGCACAGATACCTGGGAAACGGGGTGATATGACTGCCAAGATCGTGCTGCACTGTGCTAGATAAAATTTGAGGGATCGTAATATTCAAGTTAATTCTCTAAGAAATTCATACCCTAATCTTGATTTCATACGACAGTTGCCATAACATTTAAAGATTGTAAAAAGACGTGGAAAATTTTAGACACAGGCTGCGGTCATTCTTGCTCTCTTGATATAATCTGTACTTTTGAAAATCGGGTTTCATCCACAAATCATTCCCGAAAAAAGCTGTGTTAAGTAAAAATAGTTATTACCACAAGTAACTCAATATGTATTGCACAGGCAATTAAAGTTTTATATCGTGCAAATGATGCTGATGTGTTGGGAGATCTTTCAACCTCGCAGCAAAGAAATGCATTTACGAACTGCTTTGTAATGGGAGCATATAGCCAGAAAATCTTTGCGCTGACATGCTACTTTAACCTTGATAAAGATTTATGTTTAAAGACGGTTGCTTTGTAAACAGCAACTAGCATTCGATCCATGTCAACGTCAAAGTAATCAAAGTGTGAAACGTTACGTAAGCCAGTATCCAGTGACTTGCGCTTTCCCGCTCGAAGTTCTAGGGCTCCTCCACATCATAGAAACGCTCTTGCGGATGCAACTAGATTTGCTCAACCTACCTTAGCCTTAAAAACATTGGCTGCCATTGACGTCAGCTAACATTAAACGCTTTGGAATACAATCATGAGTTTGTAGAAGCTAAAAATAATTGCATTCGCCACTTACAATGATACAATGATATCCCCGTTCATGAAGGAAAACGAGTATATATTTGTCGTCGTGATAACATAGTACTACAATCAGAAATTCACATTCTATATACCAGATCTCTATGAACGAATCCATCTGAGAAATTCCAATTACTTCGGACATATATCGTGTTTTTAAGTATCGGAACGGTTTTGTTTTGCAGTATTAACTAATATAATATAATTTGCAGTGTATTTTCATATTCTAGATTAAATTTAGCGATATTATGTCTTTTCAGTAAAAACAAATGGGAAATTCGATGAACGAAAGCTAATGAAAACTGTATCTTCAGATTTCTTGTCGAGTGTACTATGGTGACAGACTAAGTTTCTGTTAATTGGTCACAGGTTGCCCATGAGCAAGATCCTTTTCCTGCACACGATGGCTTACTCTAAAACAAAAAACCGAGTCATGCCCTAATGTATATTACGGCAGGCGAGTTAAATAACATTGGTTAAAGGAAATTAAAATTATTATCGCTCTTTAGTGTTTCTTCTTTAAAAATTGTGGTATTTTTTTCTTGAAACTCGGCTAACATTTTTTTTTTTTTGGTCTGAAGGGGGTTTTATCTTAGCCTTCAAAATTGTCGGCGTATATGTTTTGCGTATACAGCGTTAAAAACAAAACTAATATCTCTATTTTGTTAATCATAATGAAAATGTAAAATAAATATTTGGATAGGCCTAATGGTCCTTGCGTCGTCTGTGAAAGGAAGAGAATCCTATAACAGGCAGTATTATTGTTTATAAGTATTTGTGTGGCATTCGATTTTTATAACCAATAATGTGTTCTTTTGCAGCCGTTGTGTCAAATATATAATTGGTCATTTCAGTATGGAATGTCCTAATTCTGGAACCGTATGGTTGAGGACTGAATTAGTCATTTCTTGAGAGAAAAATGTTTACACTCTCCAGAATGTGGTACAACAGAAAAACAAAAATGAATTTCCATATATCATTAATACCGGTAATGGGTGGTAGATAACTTTGATAGTGAGCAAGAGGTTGAAACGTAATGATAAAAAATTTCATTTAGTAAAAAAATATCAACTAATAAAAGTTTAATAAATACTTTAGAGTGTAATTTAGTGTAACTCCCAAAGCACAG
>NC_087214.1:50677707-50715368 GCF_015104395.2 Macrobrachium nipponense
ATGACTGCCAAGATCGTGCTGCACTGTGCTAGATAAAATTTGAGGGATCGTAATATTCAAGTTAATTCTCTAAGAAATTCATACCCTAATCTTGATTTCATACGACAGTTGCCATAACATTTAAAGATTGTAAAAAGACGTGGAAAATTTTAGACACAGGCTGCGGTCATTCTTGCTCTCTTGATATAATCTGTACTTTTGAAAATCGGGTTTCATCCACAAATCATTCCCGAAAAAAGCTGTGTTAAGTAAAAATAGTTATTACCACAAGTAACTCAATATGTATTGCACAGGCAATTAAAGTTTTATATCGTGCAAATGATGCTGATGTGTTGGGAGATCTTTCAACCTCGCAGCAAAGAAATGCATTTACGAACTGCTTTGTAATGGGAGCATATAGCCAGAAAATCTTTGCGCTGACATGCTACTTTAACCTTGATAAAGATTTATGTTTAAAGACGGTTGCTTTGTAAACAGCAACTAGCATTCGATCCATGTCAACGTCAAAGTAATCAAAGTGTGAAACGTTACGTAAGCCAGTATCCAGTGACTTGCGCTTTCCCGCTCGAAGTTCTAGGGCTCCTCCACATCATAGAAACGCTCTTGCGGATGCAACTAGATTTGCTCAACCTACCTTAGCCTTAAAAACATTGGCTGCCATTGACGTCAGCTAACATTAAACGCTTTGGAATACAATCATGAGTTTGTAGAAGCTAAAAATAATTGCATTCGCCACTTACAATGATACAATGATATCCCCGTTCATGAAGGAAAACGAGTATATATTGTCGTCGTGATACATAGTACTACAATCAGAAATTCACATTCTATATACCAGATCTCTATGAACGAATCCATCTGAGAAATTCCAATTACTTCGGACATATATCGTGTTTTTAAGTATCGGAACGGTTTTGTTTTGCAGTATTAACTAATATAATATAATTTGCAGTGTATTTTCATATTCTAGATTAAATTTAGCGATATTATGTCTTTTCAGTAAAAACAAATGGGAAATTCGATGAACGAAAGCTAATGAAAACTGTATCTTCAGATTTCTTGTCGAGTGTACTATGGTGACAGACTAAGTTTCTGTTAATTGGTCACAGGTTGCCCATGAGCAAGATCCTTTTCCTGCACACGATGGCTTACTCTAAAACAAAAAACCGAGTCATGCCCTAATGTATATTACGGCAGGCGAGTTAAATAACATTGGTTAAAGGAAATTAAAATTATTATCGCTCTTTAGTGTTTCTTCTTTAAAAATTGTGGTATTTTTTTCTTGAAACTCGGCTAACATTTTTTTTTTTTTGGTCTGAAGGGGGTTTTATCTTAGCCTTCAAAATTGTCGGCGTATATGTTTTGCGTATACAGCGTTAAAAACAAAACTAATATCTCTATTTTGTTAATCATAATGAAAATGTAAAATAAATATTTGGATAGGCCTAATGGTCCTTGCGTCGTCTGTGAAAGGAAGAGAATCCTATAACAGGCAGTATTATTGTTTATAAGTATTTGTGTGGCATTCGATTTTTATAACCAATAATGTGTTCTTTTGCAGCCGTTGTGTCAAATATATAATTGGTCATTTCAGTATGGAATGTCCTAATTCTGGAACCGTATGGTTGAGGACTGAATTAGTCATTTCTTGAGAGAAAAATGTTTACACTCTCCAGAATGAGGTACAACAGAAAAACAAAAATGAATTTCCATATATCATTAATACCGGTAATGGGTGGTAGATAACTTTGATAGTGAGCAAGAGGTTGAAACGTAATGATAAAAAATTTCATTTAGTAAAAAAATATCAACTAATAAAAGTTTAATAAATACTTTAGAGTGTAATTTAGTGTAACTCCCAAAGCACAGATGTCGATACCAGTTTCGATCATTCTAGGCCTATGTGACTCGCATTAAACCATTTACTTATATATAGAAAATAATATTTTCAGTTTCCTCTTTTGTGTGTCTTAATTCTCCGTCAAATATATTAACATATTCTGCTAATTTGGCGTTTATTACAATATTAATAAGAAAATTAGCATATGTAAGATATAAGTTATCGTGCATCAACACCAGTCTCCTCAAAACTGTGTTCTCCAGGGGTGCCAATCCAGCCGCTCACTTTAAATGCATTTCACTGCCCTTTGGTCAAGCGAAATGTATTTATATTAATTTAAGGAAGTTAGATAAATTGCTTAATATTTGAATTTGATATGCTAACTTGAAATAAGTTTTTTTTTCTCTTTTAACAGAAAGATCTTGAAACAAATAGATAAGCCAAACTCCGTTCACTCATTAGGTATTTGCATAAAATAGTAATCTTTAATAGATATTTCATAATGATTCGGACGAAATACTTAAAAACCTGCATAAAACAAGGTTTATATGTACCGTTTTATTTTTTTCCGTTGATAATAGATTCCAATTTCCATATTAGAAAAAAACTGTATCAAACTAATTATTGAATGGAAAATAAAAAATGAAAGCGATCCGAACGATATATTTCGAAAAGTGGTGAAATATATAATAGCGTAATTTTCTGTTAATTGGTAGGTGACTCCTTCCCTTGAAAGAGGTTCCTGGGGGCGTCGGGTCGATTTGAAGAAGTAGTGGTTTCGTTTTCATACTTTTATAATAAATAATAAGGTTAGTAATCTTATCTCTGTACATTAAGGAAGACATTTTCATTTATTAATTTCCTGAGAGCCTAATCGTCCTCCAAACATTTCTGGTGAATATAAATTCTGTAGTAGAGTTTTTGAGGAAATGAAGATGATTTCCTTCCTTTGGAAGAAGAAGAAGAAGAAGAAGAAGCCAGAGAGAAGCGAGAGCTCGCTTAACTGGCACAGGGGACACGTCTTAGGTTTCATATCTGACGATGCTTCGCTTTTGCAATTTTTTTTTTTTCTTGTTGTCGATTTCTGTCTATATAAGAATTAAATCAAGAATTAGAGTTTTTTATATAAGGAAATAAATCAAAACTTATGAGTTCTTCGATGAAAGTGTCAAAAACAAAGGTTACTGTTAAAGTCTGGCTGAATTTAACATAAACATTTTCTATACAGATAATTAAATCAAATATACAGGGCTACTGATTGAAGTGCTTCTACAGTGTCAAGGTTATCTATTTGGCTTTGACAATATTTACATTATGTTTGGAAGGCTCAGCTCCGAAAAGGTGCGAGCCCTCATCATCATTTCTTCCTGCGAATGCTATATATATATATATATATATATATATATATATATATATATATATATATATATAATATATACACACAGGGCTACCATTCATACATCATTTTTTTTTAAATGCCTTGATCTTAACTGCATAAACACACAAACATTATATACATATATAAATTAATTGCATCTTTTCGTAAAGAGACAATGGCGAAAACTTCACTTCTTTAAGTTTACTAATTGTCTGTTTTTCTTGGGCCATGATCGATCACTAATGGGGGTTGCCCTCATCAAATCTGATACTGTAAACAAAAATGAAAAAAGGGACAACATATATTGAGATACTAAAATTCAAAACAGCAGCTTCCGGCAGCGGAGAGACTGACGGACGGACAGACGAAAATTATGAGAATATGAGGTTATATAGAAATATGATGTTTATGTGACTAAGCCTAGCATAATAAAAATCACTAAAGCAATAAAAACTCGAAAAAGAACTGAGTATGACACTAAAATAAAATAACATAGGCCTACATAAAACAGAAGGACTAAAGAATACCTAGCTAAAACACACACACTCTCTCTCTCTCTCTCTCTCTCCCGCTGAGGAAGGCAGCAGAACCGCTGCCGAAAGCTATTCTGAATTTTACTCATTGACATTAATGTGGTTTTCATTTCTTTCCCATTGACTGCAACTCGCCACTGAATTGACTATTCTGCATTACATTACATATCATCAGTATCGTCACTGATTTGATCACTATCACTAATAGTACATATTGATTAAGCTTTGACGAGTTTCATACACACTTCTCCTCCATCAGCTAGACTGGACACTGCTCCAGAGGGGCATACTCAGCGATGCGTTTTTTTTCTTCACAACGTTGGCTCTTAGCAGCTCGCTTGATTTTTTACGTTATTTATGATTTAATGCTTAGAATGAGTATTTTCCGATGTAAGAATTACTTTCCATGACGTAAAAAAACTATACATCACTAGTTTAACATAAACCTATTTTTTGATGAAGAAAAATAAAGGATTTCAATGAAAATTCATTTGCATAAAAAAGCAGGATATGTTTTTAAACCTTATTTTACATCTCCCTGCTAGGCAAAATTAGAACTGCTGAGCACCCGCAGTACCACTTAATAATGTATCAATTAATTTTTTTTATTTGCAAAAACAAGAGAATGAATATTTATGCATTATTGATAATCTATACTTAATTTCTTACTTTCATAATTTTGTGCATATATATGAGATCGATATGGGATGCTGCAGTTTCACAGTGCTTACTGATGAGCTGCCACTATGTGTTTGTGTGTGTGTGTGTATATATATATATATATATATATATATATATATATATATATATATATATATATATATATATATATACACATATATATATATATATATATATATATATATATATATATTATATATATATATATATATATATATATATATATATATATATATATATATATATATATATATATATATATATATATATATATATATATATATATATATATGTGTGTGTATACACATATATACATACAGTACATACTATATATATATATATATCTATATATATATATATATATATATATATACATATCTAATGTCTTATCGCTTGCGATAGACTTTTTGTTTTTTTCCTTACGGCTGTTATCCGTAAGTAATGTTTGGTTCCTCTCATCTCCCTTGGTATATCTTAGTAGAGAGGTTCTTTTCTTGTCTAGAGGAGATGATTCAAACAGGCTAGTTGAACAAGTTAACAACTTTATTTTTCTGTAACTCCATACTAGGAGATGCAGCTCGGTCGGACGACCGATATGTTTGAGATTTGGCGTGGAACTGCCATTCTAAAGCATCGCGGTCGATAGCGGAACATTAGCTATCTCAGCAATTCATATAAAACACATACGTAGTCTGCCGGCTCGGAAGTTACAAGTTTCCGGCGTAGGTTAACAGGTCAACCGCTTCCCATGGAAGTTGTTGTGCAAAGTTATCATAACATAAAAATGTTGACAAAGCTGTGAGCTAGATCAGGCTACTGCAGACAGTGCATAGCGTAATCTAAGGTCTGCTTTGGTCACGTTAGACCCTCCTAATGCCATGACCCAGGTCACTGGTTTATAATATATAATGTAATTCTTACATTAGGCTCGGTCTGCTACCTATTCAAGCCTTGAATAACAAAAAAAATTACTTTAAACATTGTTCATAGGAGCGTGCTCGTAACATACTAAGTGATTAAATGCACAAAAAGGTTCTGTTACATACCCTTGGTTGACAGATTCATAAACAAAGATAAATGCATGGAAAATATAGATCATGTTTGGTAATAATAATCGATTATGTACCCAAAAATAATAAAATGGTAAAAATCAAAAACATGTATACATGAAATTAATATGATAACATGTAACCTGATTAAGAATAATGGTTACTAAATAATGATTATAGCATGATCATGGATAATTGTTAAAGAGTACTTGTCACTCTTTATAATAGATAAATATAATTGTATAATAGTATAACAATGTAATTCTGCAGAAATTCAATATATAGGGCTGATATTTTATTAGGTGCCCGAAAAATACCTTTAGGAATATATTAATGTATAATATTGGGCTATAATGATTTATTAGGCGCCCTGGAGATACTTTAACTGTTCAAATGCAAAGGCGTGAGTCTTTCTTGTCCTACATTTTTGCCAGCATACGGACCGCTTTTCACACACAACACAATTCCAGACAATTCCTAGGCACGAACTGAAATGGCCAGGTTCAGGCGGCCCTAAACGCAAACGACTTGAGTTTAACGGGTACGTCATCCAGACGGGCCAGTACGTTCCCTTGGAGATCCTTCTGTTTACGCCTCAGCCTACGCCAAGCAAAGATGTTGACGGCGATAACCAATATGGCCGTCACGCTGAACACGGCTAGCAGAATGTAGTAGCGAAGATGTTCTCCACCTGCATAAGTCGATGACGCGTGGGTCATCTCAGCCAGTTGCGTCAAGACGATGAGAACTACTCGCGCTTGTATGGGAGAGGTAGTGATGGGATGATTGTTGTAAGCCCACGTGTAGTTCGCGAAATACGCCTTCTCACGTATTATCGTGTTGACCCCTCTGACGGTATAGTTTGTAGATGTCCCCGTACAACCATCGGCTGCTACGAAGATAGGGGCATGGGCGGTGGATGTGTCCGGACACACGACGTCGAATCCGGCCTTATCATAACGGATCCAGGAACCATTATTCATCCTGTAATTGAATTTATTACCGAAAAAAAGGGAGAAAGTTTCCCCAGACAACCTTCGCTTGTATGAGAGAGAGAGCCGTTTAGCACTATGTCTAACTCACATGAATCCGTTGATATAGGATAGAATTCAAAAGAGTCAGCTGTACAAAATTTTATTATTCATGGCTTCTGAACAGTGAGTGAGTTTATCTAAGTCTTTACTGACTGTAAATGATTTCTTATCAGAAGAAATCAGTACATGCCCTGTTAAATTGGATATTACTGGATTTGAGTTATTCGTCATAAAGTAGGAAAACGGTGCCTATTTTGTATGATTGCCAAGCATCGGAAGAATCAAAAGGAATCGTGATCATAATTCTATAATTTCAACGCTGACTGATATTAGGCTATAATAGAATTCTACTTTATGGGCATCCAATAAAGGAATATACCCCCAGCTTCTCCGTCCGTTTTCTAAAGTTAACGTCAGATCTTTATAGGCATGAGGTGAGGAGATAACACACCCCTTGTTGCTAACGTAATGCTTCTACGTAATCTTTTGACTTTTCAATAAAATGTGATATTTTCACACGGATATGATCTATTTTCGAACTATAGTAAGCTAAAGTAGCCAGCAAATGTTGAACTTCCATGACCTGATCGATATTATTTGAATGTTCATTAACGATATTCATTATTGATTGATCGAAGATAACTGGCTGCGAAGTTCTGATAAGGCCAGTTCCGTTTTGTGTTGCAAAAACTCAATTCTTTTATTTTGATTATTTATCTTGAGGCGATTTGAGATTCCTAAACCTAGATTCGCAACTGATCCTAAAATGTTTTAGTCCAGCTAGAATAAGCGGGTTGCGACGCTCAACAGTATTGTGCCGCACAGACCACATCAGCAGGTCACGAGCGAGTTCTTCTGCCTCGGCGGTTTTATTTTGTAGTCATAAGACAACATTTCCGCGACGTTTAGCGTTTGAGCTAGTGGAAATCTCTGAGTTAGCATGAAAATTACGTTCATGCATTTCCTTAAGGGAAATACCAAACCTCATCAGGTCATTCTTTAAGTTAAGGACGTCATCTTCAGGTAAGAAAATGGCATGCATATCTACCTCGATAACAATATTACTTGACACGATGAATACATCATCGATTCTCTCGATAATCGAGCCGAGTTAAATTCTATGTCTTTAGTCCTAGCACTCTTTCCATACAACAAAGATGTCTGAATACACAATATCACTCCTAACAATAACAGATTCAATTTTTGAAAACCTGCAATGAGTAAAACAGATGGTAATAACTCGCGTAAAAGAATAGGTTTACATACAATATGATTAATAGATATATATATAAAGATTATTATACAAGTTTCATAATACAACCATTTTTTTTCCCTCACTCCATCTACCTTTCTTTAGATTCTGATATGTGCCAATGGGACTATTCTCACATCAGTGGGTTTGGATACATTTTGAACCCTAACTCTATTGGCCGTTAAATTTTCTAAAATGTTAAACGGGCCTTCAAAACTTATGGTGTCAGTTTTAATAATTTAAACCTTTACGCACGTATACTTGTATGTATACCTGATCGCCCACGGCATATGTTCTAGTTGGCTTAGCTATTTTATCATGATTTTTTTTCATTAGGATCTGTGCTTCTTCTAAATTCTTACGAATTATATTATATCGACTTATGCTTGCATCATAACATCCTTTAGAGGATTTGATAAATTAGTTGTAGGCTTTAAGATGTGGAAAGGCGTTCGGGCCGGGATACCGTACAGTGCCTCGTGCGGTGTCATTTTAATAGACACGTTGATACGAGAGATTAAGTGTGCTTAGTAACCGCAGGTATGGCAATGTCCCAGTTGGGATCTGCCCCCCTAAGTGACTTAAAATGTTTTAAAACCTTACGATTTGCCCTTTCCACTAGCCCATTAGACTCTGGGTGATAGATCATGGTATTGACTTTCTTTATACTAAGGAATTCGCAACAAGGAGTTAAGGAAATGATTATTGAAACTCCCCGCCCGAGTCTGAGATAATGATGTGTGGAATTCCATGTTTACAAATGTAGCACTCGTAAAACTTCCTAGCGCACTCGACCGCGGTTTTTGTTTTAAGCGCTATAAGTTCTGTATATCGAGTCAAAGCGTCTATAATTACTAGAGGTGCTTATTTCCTCTGTCTGACTCGTAAAATCCTGTTTATAAATCTAAATGTACTCTTCAAAGGGTTGATTTGGCACGGGGTTAAGCCCCTAGCTGACAGGTGTCTTCGTGTGCCCTTTGTATTCTTGACAAGTCGACAATTTGCTATGTGCTTTTTTATATCTCTAAGCATCGTATGCCAATAAAATAAGGATTTGGCTTTCTGTGACATCAAGGTATAACCCGGGTGTCCGTGCAGTGGATTTTCATGCAACCACTTTAAGACAGTGGGTATGAGTGAGATAGGCACCACCACCTGGTTGTTATTCAACTGCGGTGTGTTGCGGGTTTTCCTCGTCACGGATCTACACAGGATAATTTTCCTGTAGGATATAATTCTGCTGCTTATACTTTAGGTATTTCTTTTTTTCCTTCGATTTCCGTTTAACGCAATGATGATTTTTTCTATTTGCGGATCTTTTGTTCTTTGTTTCCGTCTGTAATAGTTTCAGCACTCCAGCCCAGATCTTCCTGTTTCGGATATAGTTTTAACAACGGGCATGGGGTGAGTTGAGATATCTATTAATTCAGCTAATGGCTCGGTACAAGATGAAGAGGGGTTGCGTGATAATGCGTCAGCAATGATATTTGCTTTTCCCAGGTAAATACCCGATCCTCGCGCCAAAGTCCTGAATGATCATGTGCCACCGAGTTCGCTTGGGGCTGTGACTAAAGCCTTTAAAGAAGTCGGTTTTAGGGGCTTATGATCAGTGAGAACCTTGACGGGATAACCATATATTATTGAACTTAAAGTGCACGAGTGAATTAACAATAGCGAGCCCTTCCTTGTCTATTACTGCATATTTACTTTTCGGAAGGTCTCAGTTTACGTGAATAAAAAGCTATAGGGAAAAACTGTCTATCATATTGTTGAAGCAATACCCCACCTACTCCTAGGTCTGAGGCGTCTGTTGCTATGAATTCCTTATTGAAGTCAGGAAATTTCAAGATAGGAGAACTACACAGTTCATCTTTCAATTTATCGAACGCCTGTTGATGAATTTCAGACCATACGAAATCTACGCCCTTTTTTATAAGATCGGTTAGGGGAGCGGCTATGATTGAGTAATTGCGGATGAAGCGGCGATAGTATCCGCTGCACCCCAAAACTGCTGTATTCCCTTGACGTTAATAGGTATCGGAAAGTTACGGATAGCCGACACCTTATCGTGGACGACTTTAAGACCTTCACTAGAAACGTGAAACCTAGATAGACTAGTTCTGTTTTAAAAAATTCACACTTACTTATCTTTACCCTTAAATTATGCTGCCTTAACCTTTGTAACACTAACTCCAATTTACGTAAATGCTCTTCTAATGTGTTGGAAAAAGATTACTAAGTCATCCATGTAGGCATGTAGGATATCTCCCAACAAGTCTCCAAACACGACGTTTATCATACGAGTAAAAGGTATAGGAGCACAACGTAACCAAAAGGCATACGCAAAAATTCATATGTCCCCTGGCGTGCTGAAAGGCAGTGTAGGGATACTTTCTTGTTCCATCGGAATCTGATGAAATCCTTTTAGTAAGTCTAGGCTTGTGAAATATTTATTCTGGCCTAGTAAAGATAGGATATCATCGGTACATGGTACTGGGAATCTGTCAGGGATTGTTTTCTTCGTTTAAACGACGAAAATCTACGCATATCCGCCAAGTTCGATCTTTTTTCGGTACGCACTATTAACGGAAAATTATAAGGGCTGTTTGATTTCCTAATGACTCCTTCCTTTAACATTTTACCTACTTCTCTTATCTCATTCTGAAATTTCATAGGAAGTCGGTACGAATGTACATAGATTACTTTCTGTTTGTCCTTGAGCCTGATTTGATGCTCTATGACTCCGTTTTTCCTAAGGTTCCATCCGTAGTGGAAAAAACATCATGATATTTAGATTAACAGATTCAAAAATTTCTGCTGAATTTCTTCTTCTTGAATATCTTATTGATTTTGTTCTTTTATAGATTGCAAAAGGGTTTCATCCGCGACTGATTGAGCGTGATTTATCTCAGCTACGGTAAGAATGCGATGTTTATAAACTTCGGCATCCAAGATATGTTGATTTTTGTGGATTACTAAAGTGGTATTCAAATGATTACAGACTTCGATATTACATTGCTGTTGTGAGCCGACTGTATAAACGGCTTTGTTGTGACGGATAATCCTGTGTTTTCAGAGTTCGGAAAGGATTAATGTTTCAGATCCTGGCAAGGTTCTTTTTACACGCACTAATATTTGAAGTTACGTTAGGTTCGAGAGTTTGCGTGCAAGCTGATAGTACGGGTGAGCGAGAGTTCTGTTGGGTTTGCCTGTATTATTTCTTGGTTCATGAGACAGGTGATTGGTTCCGTAATGTAAGACAACTCTGTCTGTCTCTTTATTATCTAAAAACAGATTTTTTAGGGTATTAGAAGACCTATAGAATTTCCCTTTGATATACACGCCGTGTTTTGCAGGTGCTAAGATAATATTTTGAGTGCCCATAGACGGGTATCCGATAATTACTGCGGGATACTATTAATGTTTTGTACAACGACAAAGGTATCGGCTAACGTGCGCTTACCGACCTGTACTGTACATGAGTTACGCCCACAACATTTAATTCATTATTCCCAATGCCTGAGAGCCTTATTCCGGACTTTTCTATAGGGAAATTTGAAAAGAGTAATGATGATCCTTAAATCCATTATATTACGTGGACTACCAGAATCAAAGAACAAAGTGAATGAACTTATGGTCCAAATTTACTGCATGTAAGGTTGGTCGCAACTCGTTTTTGACTAATCTTGCATGAATTTGTTGCAAATCTACGGGAACCTGCACAGATTTTTGATTCGGCCGTGTGTTTCATAGGAAACAAAATCAATTGTCTCACAATGATCTGATAAATGATTAAAACTGATTATTTGATACAAAAAGATGTTGATATTGATGACCCACATCGCCCTCTCCCCCCCCCTTGGAGTGAACTACGTGTATTTGTTTGTTTATCACACCCTGAAAATTCGCTTTCTTGCCCTGCGAGTTCTGGCTAGACGGCCCAGGAACAGAGGTACTGAAGCACGATTTGTTTGTTCTGCTGTTGTGCAGAATTTTCCGTTTGGTTGTTTCTTCTTATAGTACTGAGGACCCTTCTTTTTATTTGCACTAGCAACTGGTTGCGTGTTTGTAGCGTTTGGCTGTTGATTCCTCGAGTAGCAACGGTTATATGAATGAGTTGAACTATTGTGTATTGAACAAAAACGCGTCCGACAGTCTGAAATCATGTGACCTGGTCGTTTACAGTTATAACAAACCATCCCTGCAACTTGATTATTATTATGTACCACATTTACTTGTTGTGGACTTGTTCTCATTTTTTGCAAAAACTTGAATGAGCGAAGGATCTAGGTCGGTACATTTAGACATGTGTTTTTTGATTTGTTTTATTTTCACATCTAATTCCGTACTGTCGGGCTGCAATTTTTTTATCAAAACACCGTACTAACGCTTCAGCAACATTACAGTGATAGACGTAAGGTAGATCAAACGGATAAAATCTTTCACTTTGATTTTAGCACCCGCAACCCACCCGGAGTTACATAAACTATCCTGATAGTTCATTTAGCCGGTCGGCACTTAGCGCCGCCCGCTCGACAACATTGAGCTGAGTCATGGAGGCTTGGTTAAGGATATTTCTCAATGCCAATACTACATCTAAAGCCTCTTCACCCCCATACACGGCACGTAACCTATTTTTGAACTCGTCCCATGTAAGCGCTTCTTGGAAAGAAACCCCCCTTAGTACGCACTTGCGTCGCCTTTCGCAAAGTCTACGAAGCTCTTGGCCTCCTGTAATTGTACTGCTGGGTCTGTGATGCTTTTTGCATTTAAATGAGCGTCTACAGATGAGATCCATGCCTCAACATTTTGAGGCAGGAACCATTGACCCGACCTGAAAAGGGACTATCGCTGACCTCGCGCTAAACGAGAGTCACCACGTTGGGGTTGCCAGCCGGAGTGGTTGCCATTTCGGCTTTCACTTTTTTCTTATCACTTCTATTCCTTGCCAATCCTATCAAAATATCTATAAGAGTACACTCGACCACTACGTAAACGCAATAAGCAATGTACTGTATAAGTGTGTTATAATAAAATAGGAAAATCCCCCAAAAGATACAAAAATACAGATAATATGATAAAATATTATACGGAGAAGTTCCTGCAAGAAATGGTTAATGACAACGAGAAAAGAAAAAAAATTAATCTGCGGGCGAGAACCTCGTAGTTGAAGATAAGTTCTGTAATGAAGGAAGATTAATATGGCGAACAACTCACCCCCAGAATACTGGACGATCGACTCTTGATGAACAACACTTCACTGAGGAAAAGACCTGAATAGATAAAATGGTACTTAGCTCTAGATTATATTGCGAAGGATTGTTGACATGGGATGACGTCACAGTTCCTGCCCACGTCTCGCGTCGGAAGTCGTGATGACGTCACGGTCTTCTCTCGGTGCACGATGCTCTGAGAAGTCCAAGATTGATGACGTCACAGCCTCCGTCCTTGCACTACTGCGTATAGCTGTCCACTCTGCGTCCTTGCTCGTGAACGGGTGATGTTCCCTGTGTTTGTTTTCTTCTTTCCGTCGATGTTCGATGCCGCCCTCGTCCGGTGTAGATTCTCGAAGATAAGTGATAACTGTTGCTCAAACGTCAGTGTTAAATGCTTGTATTCCTCTCGATGAAGGACATAGTTGCGTCTTTCATAAACTGTTGCGTTGATGAAGATCCCGTTTCCTCTGTTTCGTTTGATGTTGAAGGTTGAAGTTAGTTCTTGTAGACCTTCGGTCGGCTGATATGGGTCTTGTTAATTATGTTCTTCGTTTGTTCGCTTGCCACCACTTCTAATGTCTTATCGCTTGGCGATAGACTTTTTGTTTTTTCCTTACGGCTGTTATCCGTAAGTAATGTTTGGTTCCTCTCATCTCCCTTGGATATCTTAGTAGAGAGGTTCTTTCTTGTCTAGAGGAGATGATTCAAACAAGGCTAGTTGAACAAGTTAACAACTTTATTCTGTAACTCCATACTAGGAGATGCAGCTCGGTCGGACGACCGATATGTTTGAGATTTGGCGTGGAACTGCCATTCTAAAGCATCGCGTTGATAGCGGAACATTAGCTATCTCAGCAATTCATATAAAAACACATACGTAGTCTGCCGGCTCGGAAGTTACAAGTTTCCGGCGTAGGTTAACAGGTCAACCGCTTCCCATGGAAGTTGTTGTGCAAAGTTATCATAACATAAAAATGTTGACAAAGCTGTGAGCTAGATCAGGCTACTGCAGACAGTGCATAGCGTAATCTAAGGTCTTGCTTTGGTCCACGTAGAACCCTCCTAATGCCATGACCCCAGGTCACTGGTTTATATATAATGTAATTCTTACACACATATATATATATATATATATATATATATATATATATATATATATATATATATATATATATATATATGTGTGTGTATACACATACATATACATACATACATATATATATATATATATATATATATATATATATATATATATATATATATAGTATATATATATATATATATATATATATATATATATATGTGTGTATACACATATATATACATACATACATACATATATATATATATATCTATATATATATATATATATATTATATATATATATATATATACATATGTGTGTGTGTGTGTGTGTGTGTGTGTGTGTGTTATCTAAAGGTATGGTACTATATTTCCATATATGCAGAGTTTTCGCAGCAGGAGATTATGTTGATGATGAGGGCTCGCACCTTTTCGGAGCTGAGCCTTCCAAACATAATATTAGAAATGGCCAACCTATGGCTATAACCGATAACACTGTAGGAGCACTCCAATCGGTAGTCACGTATATTTGATTTATTTTTCTGTATAGAAAATATTTATGTTAAATTCAGCCATACTTCAACAATAGTCTTCGTTTTTGACACTTTTATCGAAGGATTCGTGATTTGATTAATATTTTTAAAGACAAAAATCGTTCTACAAGATTGAAATGCTAGGTAAAAAAAAGAGAAAAAACAAAAGTCGGTAACATAAGCGAAGCTTCATCAGATATGAATCCCAGGCCGTGTCCCCTGTGCCAGGTAAGCGGGCTCTGAGTCCTTCCTGGCTCCTCCATCTCCTTCTCTGCCAAAGGAAGGATTTCTTCCTTCATTTCCTCTATCACCAATTGTGACTGTCCACGTCGGAAGGGGATGAGTAAATAACAAGTGGTCAGTCGACTTAAGTGGGTCATCAGGGTGGAGGTTGGAGAGGACTGGGGTCACCAGCCTGAGCCTTGGAAGTGTAGGGTAATGGCGACTTCCTTCAATCGAGCGAAGATGACGAAGGTCTGTTTCATTCCGTCAATGTTTCCGATATCGTCGTCTTTCTTTGACGAAGATGCAAACTGTTTCTTCAGTAATTCACTTGAAATCTTTTCCATAAAAAGAACCTCACACCTTCTTATGGAGATCATAAACACTCCAAAGGACAGGAGGACGACCTCTCAAAAATCAGTCTGCGCAGATCAAACACAAACGGATGAAAGCCTCTCAGTTATGATTTTTATTTTTATCTCATTCAAGGTAAATAAAAAAAGACATCTGGTTATGCGAGTGAAAGGTATTTTGAATGGACAGTGATATCAATAAGAAGTAAATGAAATGGCAATTTCCATTCAATGTATTTCTTACTGATATTTCTGTTCATTCAGTTATTTTAGTATTACTTGTCGTTGTGTCTATTATTGGTGATGTATTTTTACGTATATTGATATTACAGTTATTATTGTTACTATTCATAATTGTGAATCCTTCCCAGCTTGTTTCTTTTATAAAAATGGTCGACAAGTAAGTCATCTTTTTGCCATTCATTTCTTATGACGTAATGGGGTCATCGGGTAATTGCTTTCCTTCTTTGACTTGTTGGGGTGTTGAGTGGTTAAGTGGTATGGATGAGCATTGCTTCTGGTTGTAATGACATATTTTTTATATTTTTTTAGATTTTTTCCTTCACTTTGCTTTTGTGAGAGCTTAATTGCTCACTCGTTTTGTGCTTTGTATTATTTAGTGCCCCGAAGATGGGTTAAATACCCGAAAGCACTTGGCACTCTGTCTTTTCATTTTGAACTCTCTCAGTAGCTTCAGCTGATAAACATAATGGTGTCCTTGCTTTTGTGATTTTTTAGTATATGTAATTATATAGTTTAGCTTTTAACTTTATAGATCGATCGCTACGAGATGAGGGAGCGCTGTGGTGCTGTTGTCATTCCCTGCAATTGATGTACAATGATCTTTTACAGGTAAAAAATTTCAGGTATCACAATCTTTATTTGGATCTGACTTTTCCCAACGTGATAAAAAACCTCTGTTGAAATCAAAAACAAATTTATGTAGATATCTGAAATTCTGAAGGCGGTACCTAATGCCATACTTGACGGTGTAGATATATCTCGGCTCGCAGTATTAATTTGTATAAACTTGATCCATAATGATGTTAAATAATATTAGAGGGACTGAAAGCATCACTGGTAAACGCTTTCACTCATTCATCATAAATATGGGATCATAAATGTATTCTTTTCTTCCCTTGGTCTTTGTATAGTCTGCCGTAATTAATGTCAGTATTTTCAAATATTTCACTATCTTTATTTTTTACGCTCTTTACTGGGACCGAAGCCTTCTGTGAATATAAATGTCTTAGTAATTAATCAGTCTTCGAAAATGGTCTTCTAATTAATTAACCTAGAAAGAGAGAGAGAGAGAGAGAGAGAGAGAGAGAGAGTGAGAGAGAGAGAGAGAGAGAGAGAGGGCGGAAGGGGGTTCTTATAGACTTTAACCCAAGTATATATTCATAGGAATGTGTTAACAGGATAACGATTGAGGTAATAAAAAATTTTCTTTAAAGATTCATAGAGAGAGAGAGAGAGAAAGAGAGAGTTGAGAGAGAGGAGAGAGAGAGAGAGACTTGGAAGGGGGTTCTTATAGACTTTAAACCCAGTATATATTTCCTAGAATGTGTAACAGGATCACGATTGATGTAAATAAACAAATTTTCTTTTAAGATTCCTTAGAGGAGAGGCACTTTTCCAAGTGAGTTCATAACTAAGTTCCACTCTTTGTCAAATCATCTCACAATGACAATTCCTGATGATGTTCCCGGGTAACTTTAGGAAGTTCTGTCTTTGTGACGTCGTAAATTCTCTCTCTCTCTCTCTCTCTCTCTCTCTCTCTCTCTCTCTCTCTCTCTCTCTCTCTCATTTTTCCCTACTCTCCGGTTAACACGAACTCGGCATTCATGAATTCTGATTCTTTTCTCTTGGACCCACCAAAATTTAGATTCTCCACAGGTGCACAGTTCTGTCTCTCAGTTCTAAGGCGAATGTTCCAAGCGACATTTTTTTTTTTTTTTGTAGTTTTTGTTTTTATTTTTTTATCATGAAACGAAAAATAGATACGGTTCCTCCTCCCCTTCTTACGGTTGAAGGAAGGATTCAGTGCATCCAATATTATCCCAGGGACCACAACTCCAAAGGATTCAGTTTTTCTATTATATTCTACCCACCGCAGTTCCAAAGTTGGTGTCTAAAATCTCTATTAATTGTACAGCTGTAACATGATGCAGTAAGTAATAATATGACCTCTATCATCACGAATTCCAAATCAATTTCTCGACGCAACTTCAACACCACGAAGCAAAAGATCTACCTGGTGAGGCTCTTCTCTAGCTGCCTGTATCTTTAACATTTTTTTTTTTCTCCCGAGTCGTAAAGAGAATCATTGCCAGGGAAACATATTAGCTTCATACATCAGAGGAATACCGATGCGGGACAGAAAGGGAAACAAACGTTCCCTTACTCTTTCTCCTCACTTTTTTTTCTCTCTCTGCTGCTTGTCTATAGCATTGACAGCAGACGTCTGGCTGGCATTTCAACCAATGTTAGCAAGGGACAGACAGGAAGGACGCTGTCTTCGATATGAAGCCGAAGGAGGTCCATTCAGTAGCTGGGACTTGGGACTTGTAAGCGAATGACATTTAGGGTCTGAAGTGTTGGATCAAGGTTGGAGTCTGGTCTCGAGAGCTGCTAAGTTTCTTCTCGAAAGATAGTAGCCATAATTTTATTGTAACCAATGAGAGTTTCCTCAACTCAGTGTTTAATTGTGGGAATTGTAACCGGCTCCTTACAGACTTTTGTCAAAGGGGGTGACATGATTAATGATAACAGCAAAATACATGTCCCTCAAATTTCTAGGTGTTTTGCAATTTTTTTTTTTTAATTAAAATGCAGTTCTTTTACAATAAGTTTTCACTCCTTGTTTTACAGTTAATATTTCATCAATTGTTCCAGCAAATAAAAGTCCCGCACAATTTAATAGCAAGCAATCCTTGGAAACTAAATGAATATAGTTTTTCTGTCAAACGATCTCTCTTTAACCTGAGATCGAAGTCCTTCATCACTCCCTCACCTTCAGCGAACATCGTCATCCTTTGGGATTTGGACGATGAATATTGGCAGATGTTCACTTGATGGAATGCTGATATTTCCATTCAGTTCCATAACAGCGATTGACTGCTGGAAGGCACAGCCCTCTTTGTTTTCTGATCAATGATAAGAAGTGATGGAATTATCTTCGTATTCCGTTTTCCTATTCCCTGAAGTCATCCTGGTTTTAGGGAAACGGTCTACAGTTTATTCCTGTTTTCAAACCTTTTGTCATATTTTAGTTTTTTTTTTTTTTTCATTTGTCTTTTACTCTTCATTAAATAAAATAAAATAATTCGTCGCCTTTTCTGCTTAGCAAAGAAACTTAGAGGCTGCTTCCCGGAGTATCAAACATCATTCTTTGTTATTTTACAGCAGAATATAAACACTCGTCAGCAGACGTTCAGACGCATCTGGGAACGGCACAGGAATAGGAGCCAGTAATGGGAGGAATTTTGCGGAGAGGAAAAGGTAGGAAAGACGGGAACGAAGACTTAAACCAGGAATATACTATCGTATGAGGCTAGACCGAAGGTCCGCTTAACATAATGACTGACTTTCTGATTCCAATTAATGACATTTTTTAAGTTGTTCCCAAGCTCTCTCTCTCTCTCTCTCTTTCTCTCTCTCTCTCTCTCTCTCTCTCTCTCTCTCTCTCTCTCTCTCTCTGTGTGGCTCTATTGCTCTGTCTACCTTACTGTCTGTGAATTAGTAGTGACAGAAAACTATCGCTAGACAAATGAATTCTCAAATGTTTCAAGCTACTCCCTCTTCCAATATTACAGCGACGAATAACAATATTATTGTTATAATTATTATTATTACTCTTTTAGGGAACATACTGAGCCAGCCATAAACGTTTCTGATTCCCCTTAGAGTTAAATGACTAATTAATTCTTAGATTACTACGTTGTCACATATCCTAATAAAGATAACTAAAAATTAAAAACAAATTATATGAAGGCCTTTTTTGAAATTTTTTATTTATTTTATTTCTATTTATTAATTAATTAATTTATTTATTTGTTTTATTTATTTTTGCTGCTCTCCTTCAGCACTTTTAACATTTTTCAGGTAAAAAAGTTGTGAAGTTAACATCATTTATTCGCCGAGTTCCTAAGGCGCCCTTTCCTCCAGCTATGAATTCTCGTTATAACCAGATTAGAGATTTTGATTCCTTTGGGATTTCCGCATCATAGTCAGGAGGGAGAGAGATAGAATAGACTATTTCATTGGGCTTCATTTGAGTAACTCAAGTGTTTCTGTTTTTAATAACGTTTCTAAAAACCTAATGTGTGTGCGCGCGCGCGAGCGAGAGAGAGAGAGAGAGAGAGAGAGAGAGAGGATGGGTCGGGGAGAGAGAGTAAACCATTCTTTTGGTCTTAATTTGGTTGGTTTAGTTTTCCTTTGTCCAAAGTGTTTCAAATTTCTTGTGTATGTATGTGTAACAGAGAGAGAGAGAGAGAGAGAGAGAAAGAGAGAGAGAGAGAGAGAGTTATGCCTCTAATATTTCTGGTACAAGTAAACTACTCCTCTCCATCCGCGCCAAGAACCGCAATATCTTTTAAAATCTATCTGACGCTGAGGATTTTTGTAGCATAAATCCCTTAAAGAAACGCTCAACCTTTCCACAATTTAAAAGCGTTTAAGCGCCTCGTTACTTCCCCTTTTTTCAGATTTCTTTTAAGTCGCCTCTTACAAGAAATGGCCATTAAGGACTTCTTGGAGGTTTTTTACCCCGACTTGCCACTAATGTGAATTTTGTTCAGACATATACAGTTTTGCATAGCGGTGTTGAAGCTCAGTAAGTTAAAGAGGTGGATTTCACTTCATTTCATTGTTTTATCGCCTTATGGTAACTGTAGTATAAGCGACAAAACATTAACAGTCTGCATTTCAGATGAATTACTTTCAGTGGAAAGGTTACATTTGTTTTGATAAGAATTATAACTACATAAAACGGTTGCAGGAAATATTCTTGAAGGTCTTTGAATACTCAGACAGTTTTCCATCTTGATTATAATACAGATGATATCTGTCAGGTTAATTTTATTTCTATTTAATTCTCAGCTTTAGAATATAACATAACTCGTAGACTCACAGTATAAAAAAATAACGGAAACCCAGTGATGGACACATCGTCACTTACCCCAGACCAAGTTACCATCATTCTGCACAACTTATCCAGAGGCCAAGGCAAAAATACTGGACGTGGGCTGGAAAACAGGGGATCATAAAAATTAGGGGTTTACCGCTTAGAGACCATCGTTGAAAAAAAGGAAAATCATATAGATACTTATGATTTTTTATATAGTATCCTTTTCAATCCGCCTCATTCATTACCGCTGTTTTAAAGATAACATTAAAGGCAATGTTATTTCTGTCAGTGGCGTGGTGACAAAATGCTGTAATAAACAACGTTTATTGCTGAATAATTACATTCAAGAATATTTCTGATAAGAATATAGAGCTAATCGCTTGCAATTATTAGACAAGAAAAAATGACGATTTGAGAAATTCATTTCATCGAAATATTTCATGCTCGAATTCTGCGATTTTCTTATTTGCTTGGAAGTGTTGTATTGCATGAAGAGCTCTTTCATTTCTTTTTCTCATCTTCGAAAATGGAAACTTGATTATTCAGGCGACGGATAAAAGCTTCCGAGTGAATGGCAGATGATTCAAACCGGGTTTGTAGTGGAATAGGTAACATTCAGCTGTAGACTTTCAACTCCACTCCATTCGTGTCTTGTTGGGGAACACGGAAGCTGTGTCCTCTGTGAACTGATCATCAAAGTGCGAAGATAAAAGGCACCAGAACATCTTTTTCTCTCCTTCTCAAAGTAAACGTCAGACAGCGCCCTGCCAGGTATCGTTTTGGCTTTGGTATTCGTCCATTCTTAGGACTCGTTTAAAACACGTCATAGGGATTGACGAATACCAAAGCTCATAGAATACAAACAAACTAAGGATGTCATTTAAATAGATAAATTAAGTCCAATTTGGATTTTCTCCTTTACGCTGTTAAACCACGTCTGTTGAATAGAGGAAATAAATTCAGTGAAAAGTCTCATGTCTAAATGTCATTTTGACAGCATGCCTGAGAATCTTGTCTTTCGACTAAACAGAGGCATGTGTCCATGGAGTGAATATTTTGCAGAGTTGATGAATAAAGAGGAAAGAAGGGAAGCCAATCTGAATTATTCAAGAGGGGAAGGAATTCGTTATTTGAGAATGTTTGTGAAATTCAATGTTATGTGTATAAGGAGACCAGCACAAGGTTCAATCATAGGAAGACGTTACTAGTTGACGGGATTACAGGTAATGTGCCAAAGGGCGGTGATGGTGATTAAACTATATGTGAGAGGCTAACTCGGAGGTGTAAGGTATATCAGATTGAAGGAATGGTTCCGAAGCAATGAATATAAAATGAATCATTGGTCCGTTATACTGAGGAAAGGTGACAAAGCCGAATGAATGAATCAGAGAAACAAAACTGATTAGTAAACCAGAGAGAGTGAAAGACAGTTTTTTGATTATGGAAGTTAGACCGAACACTGGAAGTGAATTAATAGAATAGAAAAAAAAATGAAGGGGGACATGAAATATAGAAATGAATGCTTAACAATAGCCAATATAGAACTTCACAGACCTGGTAAATAGGTTCGAAATTAAATAGAGGAGATACCACCTCGTAGGATGAATAGCATCCGGTCAGACAGAAAGTTACGAGGGAGACGTAAAAAGTGTGACAGGAAATTAGGTTAAAAAAAATGGCTAGAATTATTTTTGTGTGGACGATGCTTACGCCTTGATGACAAAATACAAAACGGAAACCATTGCAAAGCTTTTACTGTAACAGGAGTTGTTCTCTTACCCTATCTTGAAGAAGCTTTCACTTGTCATCCATTCCCGCACCCATCCTTCAGTCTTGCTGTTCAGCATCTCTAACTGTTACTCACTGCCAGATCCTTGTAAGTCATCTCCTCCATATTCTGGATCTCTTTCCCCTGCCGTTTGACCACTCCAACTCCCTAGTTTCACTTTATTCGGCGCTGAATGGCCTCAGGTTCCCCAGTGCTTGTCCTGACAGCCTAAATTTCATGAACCAAAACGTCACCTGTTAAGAAAGATTTAGGAAGCTACACACTGTGCTTTCAGTCATTGTTGCTTTGCACATCTGTCTTACAGAGGAATATTCTCAACCTGTGAGATGGTTTCGTCTAATAATAGGGACTAGATTCATTAGTGTCAAACTTCGTATAGTTTCTTTCTAAATGATGTCCAATATTTTACTTATGTTCTAAGAAGGCTTAGATTAGTTTTAACTTGGGATTTTAGAAAGCCACGTACAACTTTCTCTTCGTTTTTTCCAGGCCAGGAAAGCATTTTGGTATTTGATGCGCTTTCCCCAGCACTCCTCTTTCCACTGGATTTTCACAAATTACTACTAAAATCTGTTATCACTGCTGATGGCTGTCAATTGTCTTTGACAGGTGTCCTGCAGTGTGATATATCGGAACACTTGATCCTAAATTATCTGTGATGCCTGAAACAAAGCCTCGAGTCACAAGACTGGGGGATATTTTAGCTCGAATAGCAGCGCATTGAAAAGCATTACTTGTCGAGTTAATGTATGTAAGAAATAGCAAAAATAGATATGTGGAAAGCGTCCAAATTGATTATTTAGTGATATAATAAGTGAAACGCAAGCGGGAAGTATTCTGCTCCTATGATGACAATTTTTATATAATTTTTTTTATTAAAAATTTTCATTTGTTTCATCGAAATTCTTACAGAGTCCCCCACCCCACGTTTTTATTACAAAATTCGTTTCTTTAAAGTGAAACTAGACTTTATATCTGTACGTTTTCCTCAGTGTTACTGTCTATGGCAACTTCTTGATATCCGCTACAGTATTGGTTTAGGTAGATATTTATTATTATTATTATTATTGGAGAAATCACATTCACAATTATGCATTTTTAAAGTAATCCAACTATCAGAATTAAAACTACATCTGAGCAGATATTCAGAGGTTTCAATCTTCAAAATGTTCAGTTCTCACGGTTGTTTGACATTGCAGTTTTCTAATCATGGAATTTGTTTCTCCTCTGGGAATTTAAGCGATTCCTATTAGGTGTTTCTGAAGTAGTCTCTTATTCTGATATATTATAATCACACCTCTTTCATGTGGATTATTTATATACAAATTTCCAAACTTTTTTTTTTTACCGAGATAGATGCGAACAGAGACAAATTACCTATTTTTTGTTACCTGTGACTTATTTGCAGCCATAAATTTAAAGCTACATTTTGAAACAAAAGTTTACCGCAATGTATTTTCATTACACTTTCATTGATATATTTATTGACGGTATAGCTGAAGTAATAGTCACCCTGTATTAAGAGATTGACTACAAATAAAAAGTTATTTTAACTTAAAATCTAATAATAGGAGTTGTTTTCTGCCTTTGTTTTTACGTCATGGAACGCTCTTCCCAAGTGTGGCGTTTCGAAGAATTTCGTTGAGAAACCAAGTCAGGTGGATGTGCATTTTGTTGAACAACTCGAACTTCCTTTGATGCCTGTGTGCAGTTCACTATCCACTGGTTCAAGGTTTCAAGATTTGACCAAAATAACTTCCTAGCGGCTCTAAATGATCTATCATTTGACAGAGAACACAGTGGCTGTTGATGAATTAGTTTGTGAAATATTTGTGCCCTAGGATTCTTTAATTATTCACCATTATCACTAATTACACTACCAGTGAATATTGCTCATCACTGATGAAGTGATCTGAGCAGATTTTCGTATGTCTTGACGGCTAAAAATGAACCGTGTTTATCCTGGAAATCCACAGTGCTTTGCTCTCCTTCTTTCACTCATCTCTTGAGTTTTATCTCTTTCACTTATCACAACAGCGGCGACTGAGTAAGACGATTTACTGTCTCTGTAGACCTATTGTGTCACACAAACACACCACAAGTGTTCACCATATTGAAAGGATTAATAGGTACAATATCATTGCAAATTTCCGAAAAACCGCTCTGATCATGATTGCGTGCGTCGCTTTCGCTCAACACAGCTGCCCTGCAACATGGCCGACTTCCGTGTTTACATCTGGGCCTCATTCTGGATCGAAAACTATCTTTTGTAGTCATGGGAAACGTTTCAGAACGTTTGTGGATTCAACGTTTCGAAAATAATATATATTTCCCACTTGTCTATAAACGTTCATCGTGGTTAGGCCTCGTCATGTTTTGCACGTCATTTAAACGAGACAACGTTGCTGTTCGGTGATTTCCCTCACTGGAGTATTATTGATCTAATGTTTTTAATGCGATTACTATTTTTAGGGAGATTATTGAATACAAAAAATTAATGCGGTTGGTTACCGTCCTCCTTAAGACCAACGTATTAATATTAGTTAACACGAAGACAGACAGACAGACACATTCATATATATATATATATATATATATATATATATATATATATATATATATATATATATATATATATATATATATATATATATATATATTATATATATATATATATATATATATACACATAGTATATATATATATATATATATATATATATATATATATATATATATATATATGTGTGTTGTGTGTGTGTGTGTGTGTGTGTTAGTAGTAATCAGCACACAGTCACGTGGAACAGAATCAAATTTCTAACTCCCATCGGTATCGGACCCAGCCATTTCAGTTGAAATGCAAAGGTGCCACCAACTTAACCTCAGTTCATGAAAGAAGTTGGAACCTAAGTGTCAGTCTACCTAAGGCTCTTACCTGGGCAGGCTTCCTTTCTGCCTCCCAGCATGCCACCCAGTTTTACCTAACTTCCCAACCCACCAGTGTCCCAGCTGATATTATTTCATTCGAATTATCCATTTTGAGTGAATGTGAGAAAGGTAATCAACACTCAATCAAATGTGGAACAGAAATAAGTTTCTGACTCACATCAGGATCGAATCCCAATCTTTCGCCTTAGGTTCAGCAGTACTTAGGCTCCAACTTCTATCATTACTGGTGCGGTTCATTTGGTAGCAGTCTTGCCCTTCTGTTTGAAATATATTTCTATAATATATATATGCGTGTTTTTGTTTGTATTTACATTTACATTTAAATATTATTATATATAATATATAATAATATATTATATATATTTATTATATATATATATATATACACATATATCATATATGATTAGTGTGTTTTGTTTGTATACATTTACATTATATATAATATATATATATATATATATAATATATATATATATACTAATATTACACAGGATATATTATAACATATATACTATATATATTAATCTATTATTGTATATATATATATATATATAAATTACTACAATAATATATATATATATATACGTTTATATATATATATTATTATATATATTATCTATATATATATATGTATATAATATATATTACATATATAATATTATATAGATATTATATTATTAATATATAGATATATGTGTGTGTGTGTTGTGTGGTGTGTATGTGTGTGTGTGTGTGTGAGGGGGGGGGGGGGGGTATCCCACGGAATTATACAGAATTATACAGAAAAGTGTTCCTGAAGAACTCTGCCATTTTTATAAAGAGGTCAAGTGATGGCCTGCTCAAATCACTTTATTCTAAATGTACAGAGTATTCTGATACTTTGTACATTTTTAAAAGTGTCTTTATATGTGTTCAGATATAAGCTAATAACTGCTTCTCATATACATTTTATGGAGACAGTACAATTCTTTCCTAGTTACTCAACTCTCTTTTTGGGTCTTTTTTTTTCTTTATGACAGCTGATGACAGTAAAAACCAACATCACTTTCTTGTATTAGTTTTTCTCCCATCGGTCTTTAGTCACTTTTGTCAGTAATATTTGTGAGCAATAGGTACCAGACGTATATATAGTATCTCGAGAGTTTCCATCGATGGTCCAGTAGCGCCATCTTCTTCCACCTTTTCCTGCTGAGGAATTCCACAAATTTCTGTCATCGAGAGTCATTTCATTCAGCATTATTGATATAGTTTGATTTCATACCAGTGAAGTTTGTAAAGTGTCATAGAAGAGAGAGAGATAGAGAGAGACTACTTTCATTATCTCGAATACTATCAGACCGCTGTTTCACATCTGACCGCTCTCTCTTTTGGATAAAACAGGACCAAATAGAATTAGGTGCAGCGCCACCAAAACAAAAAGATATTTCTCTTGCTTAACACTGTTGTGTGTCGTGACGGAATGTTATAGGTCTATATTGCAAGTGAGAATTTTATTTGTTTTCTTGTAAAACACTGAAAATTATTTTATATGATGACTGGTGATGAGTGCGCTTAAATGTTTATACACTTATCTCACATAACTCCCACAGGTTTCAGCATCCATCTACTATACCTGCCTGTTACCTGAATGAGGTTCAGTTCGTTCATTTCAGAACCCAGCGACTTTATAGCTTCGTAGATACAATTCTCAGGAGTCTAATAGAGGTTAAGTCTGGAAAAATGGTCATTTTCAGTCGCTTGTGTCATCATCTAAACAACTGACTGTTGCTGTTTTGACGACGTTTTCCATTTTCATGATTCGTAGGATCATATGTCACTGGAGTCTGAGCAGCTGACTCAACCGGTGGAGGATTGATCGAAATGGTTTGATCTGCAAGTTCGAGCCACTGGTTGGATAAGGTTTGAGGCGCTCGTGTGTGTGTGTGTGTGTGTGTGTGTGTTTGTGTCTGAGTCTGTGAAATTTGTAATTGTGTATAGTTAGTGACTGTACATACAAGTTGAATTCTAACTAATAAGAATGATAATACAAAAATCGCATGATCAAACGAACCACCTGGATGGTAAAAATAAAAAATAATCCCGAATAATGTAAATGTTGAAAAATATTAACTACATATTTTATATATATATTTTCCATTTATTGAAAATTTAATCACAATATAAAAATATTCCTGTATTTTAAACAAATAACACTATATTTCTTCACTTTAAATTAACTCTGTTCTAAACTGTAACAAAAGACACGGGATGTTGGGGGGGGGGGGGGGGGGGGGGGGGGGGGGGGGGGGGGGGGGGGGGGGGTGGGGGGGGGGGGGGGTTGGGGGGGGGGGGGGGGGGGGGGATAAAATTTTCTTATGGTAATTAGACAGGGAAAATGGCTGCTCACAAGGGAGAATATTGCAGCAAAAATGTGTGAGGTAACGTAACTTAGCGGTGTTAAAGGATAAGTGGATACGAAGCTTTTCTCTCATAACTTTCGGTTAAGCAGATAATGCTTCTGGACGATACCGGACTCCCTGTAGAGGGAATAAATACCGTAAATATCGTTTTCCCTCAAACAGAGAACGTCTGTTCTACTGATAGCTTAGGAATTCGACGTAATATGGACACCATCTATTGTACTCCAGTTTTGCATCCTGTTTTGGATAATGCATCTCACTCCACTAGAGGTTCATAATACACACACACACACACACACACACATATATAATATATATATATATATATATATATATATATATATATATCTATATATATATAATATATATATATATATATATATATATATATATATATATATATATATATATATATATATATATATGACAGAGAGAGAGAGAGTCTGGGTTCACTTTTCATATGATTTGTTTTACTAATATGAACCTTGCAATTGTTAGAAATCTTATTATTTTGTACATTGCTAGTTAACATGTGATTCTTCCTTAGACTTCAAACATTTCATGGTAAAGTGAGTCTACTAAACGTAGATTTGAGAAGCCTACTTTAGCAAACCCTGTAGGATATATAATAAAATGTTCAATGAATGTTTCCTAGTCTCCTTTACATATTATGACAGGGCCTCAACATCCCCCTGGCATACATCAGTAACTGTCACGGAGATCACTTGCTTGAAAATTCAGAGGAGAAAAGTACGTCAGACCCGAGGCGGAATTACCAGTTACACGATACCGTCATATCAACGAAAGTCTTTCAGTTGGTGTCATTGGTAGACGAAAATGGTTCTGTTTTTTTTATATAGATTTTGCCTTCCGTAAGCGAGAGCGAGTTCTTAGTTGTAATTTGCAGATATACACCCTGTTTGTATCTCTCATAGTCATTGTCTCATATTAATCTCCTTTCTATGTCCTTGTGCAACACGCCCTTGCAGACGCAATCTCCTCTTTAGACATTTTAAGTACAACTGTTCCGTTGCATAACTTCACAAACCAGTGTAGTAGACGGACTGGGTTTGTTCCGTAACGTTGCTGAGACAATTCCAGATCAGATCTCGCCTTAACTTCGAGTAAGGTTTCTTGTAACATGTTACTGTAAGCATGCTTCCACTCTGCAGTCAAACATGTTATCAACAGACATCGACAACTTATCGCATACACATCACAGGTTGAATACAAGTCTGCGACTTAAGGTAGCTGTAACCAGTGCTTCTTACGATCATCTAGCATTTGCCAAAGGTTTGACTTGTTTATAACCTGTTTATGATATTTATGCGATAAGTTACCGACAAACGTATATGTAGTGTTTTCTGTAGTGTGGAGGGACACAACCTTAAGTATGTTGCGTGACCCTGAAGTGGACGCACCCATAGAACAAAATTATCTTAAATCCAACAATTTTCAAATAATAATTCATTTTCACAACAGCCTATTATCCAGACTTCCAGAAAACATGAAAAACTATCTTTTTGTATTACTGAAATATTGATATAGAAATTTGATCAGTTATTGCACTTTCCAGCTATGAAACTCTCGCAAACCTTTTTTTAAAGCAAGATATCCATTTGTGTGAAGAACAAGTATACAAACGTGTAATATATACAATGATCTCAAAATGACGTTTGAGGAAAAAAAAAAAAATAATAAATAAAAAAAACCCTTACCTGTAGTAGTTTCTTGAATTCTAGGTTTTTATGACCCAAGCATGACCTCATTTCCTGGATCCATTAAATGTGTTGACTTAACCGCGTTTGTCATTTTTTCTCGACCAGGAAGTACACCAGGTTCAGGTCGACGTAATTTCTCCTCGACCTCAGAAGCTGAAGCTCTTGAAGGCTTCAGTTTCTTTGCGTAAAGGAGTAGATTACAAGAGTGAAGGAACTGGAAGCTTATTAGAAAATATGATTTGAATGAATCTGTGTTGCATTCACTTTATTTTCATACTTTGGAATTACATCCTTTGTGATTAAGCACGGCCATTTTCCGGCCTCATTCTATTTCTTGTCTACTTAGGTCCTGGGCTTTCTAGCCTTCGGTCCTCCTTCTGATATGCGAAAAAAGGTGGTTAAATTTCGGGTAAATAAAGACTGGTTTTATTGACGTAAGGAAAGGTCAATTTCGTCAGTTCAGTAGGGTTATGATAACGCAAACCTTCTTAACAAAGCAAGAATAGAATAACAAAATTTATCAAAGAAAAATAAAAGACAGTTGGGATAAACCTCATCATCAGAGTGCTTCCATTTTAAGATATTGAAGGGGTGTTTGCATGCAGGAAAAAATTCACAGATGTAAAGTCAAATGATGATAACTATAAGGGTTCATGGAATTCTTTTAAAAATTAGAAGCTAGATGTTCAGTTGAATACTTACAAGAGCGAGTGGTTATAAATGGGTGACATTTTTTAAGGCGGTGGAGACAGGACGAGGGTTCACCTGACACTGAACTTCGTGAGATACCAACCACTCCTTCCTTATTGGCATGCGTGGGCGTTCGTGGGATATATAAAGCGCACACACGTCTAACACGCATTGATTCATAGCGGTTATACTGTTGGTGAACTGACATTAAATCCCACGAGAACCCCCATCCCTCTTTGTTACGCCACTAGAAAATGTCTCCAAATCCCTCGCAATCAGATTTTGCATCCATGAAACTCGTGAAACATCTTTCGTCCGGTTGTTGTCATTCTTGACGACCGTCGCTTCTGTCCCTTGATCAACTTTCCTCCTCTGTTGCACAATTTGTCTTCCTTTATTGCGACTCAAACGACGCGAACAGAAATCTGATGCTGTTCACGAAGCCAAGAAGATATTGATGTGGGATTCGAGGAAAGCTACTCATCAGTGGCTGCCGGCGCATCGCTATGCTTGTGCCAAAATAAAAAGGCTCAAGTGCATTCGTACGTTACAATCGGATGCTCCATAGCGACGAATACGTAATATAACTGATTTTCGCTATTTTTTCTTAATATGCGTTTATTGGTACATTTCTTGGTATTATCAATCTAATTGTCCAAAGAAATATTATTCCTTTTTTTATTAATATAAAAACACTAGGACTATTAAAAAATTATTTTTATCGATGATACAAAATAATATCAAATTTTCCAACGTTTGATGTCAATTGCCTGTAGCCCAGAAAGGAAGATTAGTGTGACATATGCATTGTGAGGAGGAAGATTTAGCCACACGATTTGAAAATATAAAGTAGTACTTCAAATGGCCTGCATGAAGAAAACTCCCCACCTTTCTTCTTTCATTTTATAAGTTAGGAACAGTTGCTGGATGAAAGTTATAACTGAGAATTATTCTGGGATTTTCGCTTTACAATTCATTAATGTTACGTCTTTGATACCTGATAATATCAAAGAAGTATTAAATAATGACAAAAACAAGTGAAAAAAAGCAACGTGTAGAAAACGGAGGCTGTTTTGATAATACGCTTCATCCCATTTCGAACAAACTGACATTCTGTGGCATCTGGTTTGAAATACTTCAGCGGTAGAGAAGAATCCAGTCGGCTTCTGTAGTTATTGTACTGCAAAATACAGAAGGGAACAAAAGGTGAATCATATCAGTCCTTCCTTTCTCTTTCAGTTGCAGGTCAAAGATAGCGAGTGGATAGGAAAGAAAACCTGAAAATTCTGATTATTCAAGACTCAAAAGGATCATTGAAAGAGAGTGTGACAAAGAGAGTATAAAGCATTTATTTCATATGGCAAAGTTCAGAATGAGTTGGTGTCCGTATGAAAAGTGAAAGGGAAACTTTGAAACGGATATTTTTGTCAAGGGAGGATCTTTGTTTGGAACCAGTGGCTTTCAGAGTCCAGAAATAGGTTAGTATCACGGCTCTCTCTCTCTCTCTCTCTCTCTCTCTCTCTCTCTCTCTCTCTCTCTTTTATGGAAGGAAATAAAACTGGAACAAACGTACCTGGATACCGAATACAATCCAGGCAAGACGAGGCGATACGGGTTACGTTAGGTTAAGATTTATCAAGGAAAGATCACATTCTTATATGTTCGGAATTGTTCAGGACACATCATCATCTCGATGATGGAGGAATTAAAAGTCGTTTGCATATTGATGGAAGACATCTTGTACGATAAACACAAAGCATACTGGCAAGCGCGTTTCATTTGCACATCTAATACGTGCATCCAAAACTAACTAGGAAACTAACGAGGGGCTCAGAGACATAAAGGTGCGAAGAGTGAATTAAACAGCACGACTTTCGCCCTTACGGGTCTCGCTCCACGAGTTGCTCTGCGTGTTGGGTACGTTGAAGTAATGCCAACAAGACCGACAGTCTAGATTTTATCATTTTACCATTTTCTTTTATGTTTCGGTAGTATATTGAGTTCAAAATTTCATTCACAAATATTCGATGTTATTATAAGGGTACTTTATGTGATTCCTATGGCTGTCATTAGTTTCATTTTTGTATATTATATATTCGAAAAGTTGGTACTCCATAATCTTTCTACACTTGTCTACGTAATATCATGTAAACGCTACCAACATTGGATTGGGAAAATATTAACTCTAATTTAATATTATCGTATTTATATGGCCTCAACACTAATATTCTTAACTGAACGTTTTATGCATCAGCATTGGAGAACTTAGTATTATTACTAAAAGACCGTCACCTGAGAATCCATGTTGGCTCGAGCTCCCACGACCCCAGTCCCCAAGACCATCTGAGCAACAGTCTCACTTCGTGGGTGGTTGTCGGTTAATGAACAAGCACATTTTGGGCTCTTAAAATTTTATTAATGAATATTCTAGACAGCACAAAGGGATATTGGAGGATGCCATGTGAGTGTTGAAAGCAAAAATAGTGACTGTCCCGGAAGTGGGGCTTCAGTGTGAGGGAAAATACGACTGAAAAGTCTTGCAGCAGAAACGCCACCCCATTGGACGATTCAGATACCTTGCCAGTGACGGTGTAAGTGTTCCATATTTTATTTATTTTTTGTACTTTGTTGTTCTTATTCATAAATAGGTTTTTGGTTTATTTATAAGTAATTAGTGTTTGAGAGTTGGTTTTTGTGGTAGGTTCCAAAATACTTGATTACTGCAGCAATGCTTTCGTGCTCAATGTGTGTTCCATTTATTGTATTATGTTGTTATTTTTGGATTGTCTGCCCCTGGGTTGTTATTCATTTTCGGGATACCCTACTAGTTGTGCACAGTGCTCCCCGTTTGTTTTGTTTGGACTCTTGAGTGAACATCGTGTGTTGATGTAGAGGAAAGCGTCTTGACAAAGTTTACAGGTCTGAATTTTAAGTTTTTTTTGTAGCAGCTTAAAAAGAAGTGATGCTGTGCCCATTTTTGGGAGTGGATGGGCCGACTGGATATCGGTTCTTATTTGGGTGGGAGGGACGTAGACGGAGGGGTTTTTTATGTTAATTTCGAAAATAAGATAAAAAGAAGTCATTAGTTGGCTTATAATAAAGATAACTATTTTGCGGCGAATTTCTTGAGAATCATAGTCTGTCCCATTGTTACTGACCACTTGAGGACTTCCTTTACAAAACTTACATTCTTAGCTTTTCGTATAACAATAGAATTACCACCTCCCTCGCCTTGTCGGTTGTTGGTTATTTCTGTGCATATTGTGGAGGAGATTACGGTTTCTTTGCGCTCAGTTTCGTCCGATTTTGGATAAAAGAAAAAAAAAAAAATTAAGCCCCATCTGAAGGGATTTTGAGGAGGATGGGACTTTATAATTTTTATGAGGTGACGTTCCAATGTTATTCTTGCGTATTACCGTATTTTTTAAAATAAATTTTTGGCAAAACATCACTATCACTAATAATGTAAAAGATTGGTTTGCATTTCTGGGGGTGTGCCAGGTTTAATTGGCTGAAGCCAGGTAAAAAGTCACAGGAAAAATGTAACAACAAATCACAAAATTTTATAGTGGCCGATAATAAAGTCACAGGAGAAAATTAACCTAACTAAATTATTTCTGGGCAACGTCGTTTTCTAATGTCAGTTAGCAAGTCTCCTGAAACGAAAATGTGCGTCGCCCTTCATCTTAGAAAACGGAAATGCAGATTAACGGGGGACTCCCGGAAAATAAGGGGAATCGTTCGAGAGCCTTGATTTCGAAATGAGCAAATTGTTAAAACTGCAACCAGCTTCTGCATTAAGAATCACTAAGTTTTTAAGTTGCGACAAAAAAAAAAAAAAAAAAATTCTAAATAAATTGGTAAATTTTTCATCAATATCAAAGGCCACTCGGTCATTTTGAATTACGGTAGAGTTTAAAGTTTACGGTAAATCTGTTGACGTGAAGTAAATACATTTTGCATCGGCTTCAAACCACCAAATTGAGCCGCAACTTGAAACTCTTTGGAGCAATTTTGAACTCAGTCGTAAAAATAAATTGAGTGAGTGAGGTTTTACTGCCTGAAGATTTGCCTTGCCAAGTAAAGCCGTATTAAGTAAATGTTCTGACAAAAACTTTGTTATTATTATATACATTGCTCAAATATACCCTTATACAGCCCCCTGTATAAATTCATATTTATTTCAGGTATATGATGGCATAATTAGCATAAATATGAACATTCTATTGACAGTAATACAGCTATTAACACAGTTTAGGAAATCAATTCAATTATGAATATACCACCTTTGCCCGAACGTAATCGAGAAGCCAAATTGGGTTGCCACCTTTTTGAAAGGGGGGAGAGGGTCGCCAAGGGTGATACTGTGGGGGGGAGGGGGGTTGTTGATAGGGAGGCAGGAGGAAGCCCAAAATACCTCAGTTACCTTAATATTTAAGAGAGCAGACGAAAGACATTTTTAGAGATTTCTTAGACGAATTGTGACGTAAAAATTTGCACCAGATGAATTAAGTGATATAAATGTTCTTAATATTCTCTCTCTCTCTCTCTCTCTCTCTCTCTCTCTCTCTCTCTCTCTCTCTCTCTCACAAAAAAAAAAAAAAAAAAAAAAAAAACTGTAGCAAGTTGAAACCCTTAGGTTTTATTTGATAAGCAAAACGGAGAGGCAGATCTGAGTTCCTGCGCAGAATTTATATTTTGAAGGTTCCCATATAAGAAATTTTCCACGAGATTCCCTAATGAGTGGCCCGGGAGGGAGGGGAGGGAATGGGAGGGGGGAAGGGAGGGAGGGAGGGAGGAGGGAGGGAGGAGGAGGGAGGGAGGGAGGGCGGGAGGGAGGGAGGGAGGAGGGAGGGAGGGAGGGAGGGAGGGACATGATGACGGCTGAGAGAGAAGTGAAGTGCTGAGCGTGTTCTGGTGTTACTGGAAAGTTTCGCTTTTTCACTCCACCTTTATGATGGGTCACTTCGGAGGAGATTTGGTGCGATGTATAATTCGTCTCCTCCGGCAAAAGAGGTTCATTTTTGTCCTGAATTAAGGAGGTGAAGAAATAGTAGCAAATTGAAATGTCTCATCTGTCTATTCATCATCTCTTTTTCTGTCGATCCATTTATCACACAACGAGTGTCATGTCGAAGAAAATTCATTCCGTACCTCTGTGGGATTCCAGGAGAGAGAAAATTTAACTAAAATTCATACAAGTAATTTTTTATCCTTTTGTTATATTAACTTTCACACGATAAAATAAAAGAATTTTTGGCTTTGCTGTGTAACATATGTATGAAAGAGGACTGCCATAGTCTGTCCTTGTACCTAACTTACCTCCTCCGTTGAAGAACAGCATCTGAAGGAGACGGTCAACTCCGAGAACATCTTGTGTCCACAAACTTTCCCGAGTCCAGTTTTACCAGCTGTGGTTTTTGTTCATTTCTAAGTCAACAACTGTGTCGAATGAAGTTCTTAACACGAAATCTAGAGCGTGTAAAGCAACGGAATGTTTTTCAGGCAATTTTCCAGGTTATATATCTTCATTCCAAATTCGTGAATGAGAAGAATGGAGAAGAATGTAGTTTTAATATTAGTTTTATAGTTTTTTTATCAAAATATTATTACTTCTACTTTCGTCATAAATCCATATTTAATAATCAATTCACTGTTTACATAACCGTAGTATATTTCCTTTCCATTTCTTTTTGACCATTATTTGTTTTTTATTATTTTTTTTATCCTTCCAAAATGTCTGAAATCACCATTGGTGTCTTCTGACCCAACGTTGGCTTTTTTAAAATTATCCACAGAAGTCTTGTACTCGAGTATTTTTGATTAGACTTTAGCCCGTTTTTCTTTTATGTGCATTATTTTTCACCAAGCTCATTTGTTCTAATTACTTTCGAAAACTCTTCTGGAACTTTATTCCCAACTAAAACTTTTTCGTACATTTTCCTCACTAGATTATCTTAGTCAAGCTTTACTCTGTTTTATACATCCATCCTCTTTTAAGTGAATTTCAACTCCTTTCATTTTCTACTTTTGCTTCAACCAGGCAATGACCTGATAGGCCTTCCAGTCTCTCTTTCTCTCTCCTCTACAACCATCAACCTGGCTTTCCATGTGACTCACACTGTCAAATAATGTATCAAAATCTCTTCCTTCCTACCACATAATTTACAAAATCTTTATTTCTCTTATCTACCCGAAGTACTCGTGTTGGTCTACTTTTGATATCGGGTATTCCCCTCATCAAACGTTTTCAGAGCATTTTTTTTATAAGACATTCTTACGTTCTTGTTATTCACATTTCTCACAGTTTCTTTCCTTCTACATTCATTTCTTCCACACAGTCCTTGGCTAACAATTCTTACGATTTGTCATTGAATGGCAACCACTCCACCTCACTTGTCTAACTAAACGCTCTCACACCTGGTCCTTCCCAACACACACACACACAGCTCTCGTAAGGTCGGATAATCTCGTTAGTTGTGGGAGTTTCCTTAAATAGGGTTTCATATGATAATATCGGGGGATTTCATTTATTCGTCATTATTCTTCAGTGTTGGAATCCTCTGACGAAAATACGTAATATGACTTTATGAAATTAGCCCTTGAAGTAACTCACACTTGACTAATCACTTAGATACAAATTTATCCATCGACGACGAATTTACCCTCTTTATATTATTATATTCTCGTAAAGGCAAAATAGATACAAATCCTCTCGCACCAGAGCACAGCACAGCGCGCTCGCGCATACACACGCACACACACACACACACACACACACACACTCACAAGCCCTATATCTTACACACGCCATTCAAGCAGCCCTATAAATTCGTCTGATAACTATCAGCCAGGCATTTGCATAAACATTCAGAGCAGAGAACCTGGAGGGAGAATATTCACGAGAGGAAATGGAAGTCTTCCAGTCCGTCGAAATAAAGTCAGATATTCCGAAGAGTTTTAATTACGTAAATTTTAATTTTAATTTTTTTTTCCGAATGCATTCTGACGGAAGATTTAAAATGTAACTATTTCCTAACATTGGTGTTTCCGGGGGAAAACTAATTGCATTAGTTTTCCTGTAAAGTATTTCAGTACGTGTGATACGAATGTGCTCTTGGAAAGTTCAGAGATTTGTTGTGACATAAATGGGGGATGGTCCAGAATTTTTTATTATTTCTAAAGAATATGTAATGTGTTTGAGTTATAAATCCTCTATAATTAAAGTGGCAGTAGCATCCAAACTCTTGTCAAACATCTTCTAAAGAAAATTCGTAGTAGTTTTCATTAACTAAAACATTAATAATTGTTATTAAAAAATAGTATAATAGTTTTTTATCTATTTAAAAATTATAATTTTTTGAGTGACCATTCAAAGGAAAATTGATATTTTTAAGAGGGGCACAAATACCCCAGTCTATAGTTTTTCCTAACTATTAACAAAAAAATGAAGAAAGGAAAACAATGATAATAATAACACACGCTAAGTATTCAGTAAAAAAGGAAATCTAATTGGTGTAAAGGCTCAGGTGAAGAACATTTCGCCGATGAAGGAAGAAAAGGTCATCCATCACCTGTCACCCATTCACCTGCCTCTTCTGTCTCCCTTCTCCTAACCTCGAAGCCTGAGGGTGTATCCACACTACAGTAAAACATGTCATAGACATGTCGGCTACTTCTTGCACATTTATTGCAAACTGGTCAGAAATGAATCGGCAATATATCACAAACAGGACGAAAACTAGTCAACGACATAATCAGAAACAGGTTGAAAACTCGCCAGGGGTCCACAAGTGGAGAAACAATCTT
>NC_087214.1:50715868-50738368 GCF_015104395.2 Macrobrachium nipponense
CCCTCGAGGATACTACAGCCTCCGCGTTTATTACTTCATCTTTAATTCGATATTGTAGATATCTTGGGTTTTCACTCCAAAACTAGATGAAACTGAAGATGATCAATCTTACTAATCGAAACCTCAAAATGAAAATACTGTCCACCTTTTTAGTATCTAGACGAGAATTTCATAATAATCTATGTAATAAGTATATTTTCTATGGTGAATTTGATAGATTTTTATATTGAAATTATTAAAAATTATAAATATTTTTAAGTTACTTATTAAATATATTGAAAAAATTTCGTGAGCAAATAAAACGTCCAGATGAAAGATTCTTCACAAAGTTCATGAATAAAATCTGCCCTTATTCAACGCCTTCTTCATCTAGGAGGGTTGAAAATAACTTCGAACTTTATTTATCAAAGCAAATCATTTGTGTTAATGGCGAGAGCATCCTTCGGGTCTGACCTGCGATTTTCTTTTTTTTTCTTTTGTCATCTTCCTGATATAATGGTCTTCTTATTCTTCAGGGAAGAGAGAATGGTATTAAATGTCAAGCAGACGACCGCACCAAGATATCTTGATTTCGGATCATTTTTCACTTCATCTCACATGTAGTTCTGTAATTTAAACTGCCTTTTTTACCTTCTTTTGTTTTAATTATATTAATAAACGATATCTTGGTGAGGCCGCCTCCTTGACATTTACCGGAAGCGCAGCAACACTTCAAAGGGAGGCGACAGACTGAAATTGACTTGTGCTGGGCGGAGAAATATTTGTCTTGTTCCCTCAGAGACGCTTTCTGCGTCAACACCTCTTAGATTCTCTGCATATTACTGAAAATCCGTTCGTTATTTATAAAGGCTTAATAGTAAGAAGGATACTACTGGTTGTGTCAACATGTCTCGTCTTTCAAACAAGTTACTGTGAGCGTGTTTCAGGACGACTTCACCAAACCTTATAGAAAACGACTCCTGTTACTCGAAGTGAAAAATGGCTGTAGTTGTTCATGTGTGTGACAAATCTTGGCTTAATAAGAGTTTTCATGTGTCTCATAGACTGGTAGTAGCAAGAAAGTGTAGGTTGGTAGCTTAAGCTAGACCTATGCGGTATACCTTCAAACTAATGATTTGGGAAGATGTTACGTCATTTAAACCTTATTATAATCACAATTTAATTTCGAAAATAAGTGAAAATCTTTTCCTTCTGGCAAATCTATCGAATCATCAGCCAAGAACAAAGACCTACAAGGATGGCAACAACAAGGAAAGCCTTGCGAGTGCAACCGTTAGGCTTATATATGCCTCTTGCTTTGGCAGCTATTCTTATTCTTTTTTTATTTTTCCTTTTTTGAAGAAGAATCTTATTCCAAATGAGTCCAATATACTTTTTTGGGGTCCTAAGTCCTCCCCTAACAATTCTCTTCGAGAATCATTCAAAAAGATCAGCAGAGAAAGAGATCTTTCATTGCCTTTCAAATATCACTTGAGAAAAAGAGAATCCACAAAGCAATGTTCTTTACTTCCGCTACAACAGATCTGAGAACGATAATATTTCAAAATATATTGTACAGTAATGATTAACTGAAATAAAATAACATATTCGTCTTGGAGGGGGGAGGGGAGGGGCGGGGCGGGGAGTTCACCATAGGGTTCTGTCTCTACAGAACAGTAGTATCATTATCTGGACAGGAAGTTTCAATATGGCCGCCGGAGGTCTCGCGCTCGTTTCGTGTTTTTCTCCAAATAAAAACTGAGCGAAAATATTGAAAAATTATGTAAATAATTAAGGATGAGAAAACAGGAAGGCGGATGAGAAAGTAGTGTGATTTCATAGCCTGTAGTATTTTCTTCCCTGTAACCTGCAGCCATCGTGGATTTCTTTTCGTTCACTCTTTTATTTTGCACCAAAAACAGACTGAGAATTTGCAAAGGAGATAAATCGTTAAATTCCCGTTATAGAAATGAAAGTAATTACTGCTTTTTATCATTTATTTAAATTTTTAAAAAAATGATGGTAATCTATGTGGTAAATATAATTTACACGCTGAAGTTTATGGATTTTTATATTCAGAAAAATTGTTAAATGATCACTATATTAAAAATGGTGGATTATTAAAAACATTAACACGAAAAGTTTGTTATATTATAAATATAAAGGCATTTCCTCCCATTCCAGCTGTTCCCAATCCTGGAAACATCTCGAATCAACCGACAACTTTTTTATCCTCTCAGGAAGTCGTCATCAACAGCCTTTTCAATACAACGAAAACTCAAAAACCTTCTCTCGTTTTCTAGAACAAGTTTCTTCAAAACAAACTTATGAGAGAAATTAACGTTGATGCACAAGACGTTTTTCGGACGTGACAGAAATTAAAGAATATATTCTCGAAGCTGCAACAGAGAATAGTGCTTTCTCTCTCTCTCTCTCTCTCTCTCTCTCTCTCTCTCTCTCTCTCTCTCTCTCTCTCCATCCATCAGGCAAATAGGTTACCGAAGACGTCTAGAGAGCCTGAACATAACCTTGCCTACGGGGATTAATCAACAGTCCTTATCAGATTTATTTTCAGAAAGATTTTTTTGGCTCATTAGATACGGGAAAGGGATTTTTCAGTCAACAAAAGATAAGCCCAGAAAGAGAGAGAGAGAGAGAGAGAGAGCAAATCAGCGTTGGGCAAAGCTCTGGAAATCCTATGAATTACGAGAATGTCTAAGATCAAATGCTCTCGTCATAGGGTTGCTAACGATGGCTGTTGGGATTTATGTGTGTGTGTGTGTGGGGGGGGGGGGGGATGGAGTCAATTTACCACACAGAGAGTGCAAACTCTGACCGAAACTTCGTCCAAACGGCAGAGCTACAGGACAGGTGGGTTACGGGCTTTAGGTAATCACTAATCAGTCGGCAGCAGATCGAGGCAGCGTGTGGTTGTGGTAGTGTAATACGATATGATAACAACGGTCGGAGTTTTCCCTAAAAAGTAAACAGAAGAAAGCGCTCTCTCTACACCATAAAAATTGGTGCATGTATAAAGAAGAAAATGAGAAACCTTCGTAAGATAAGTGGATTGCAGAGTGGTTGAAACGACGTGACACATTAGGAAGTTCCATGAATTCGTTGCGGGAAATACGGCCCTGTAGTGTCGCCATCATTTAAAAAAAGATAGATATTTAAAACACCACAACTCTGGCGTTTATGTACCATTTGTTCCACTTCCCGACTTCTTTAACCTTTTCATTTGCATCATTTCCCTGGTACTGGTTTTTGAGATTGTCTACTTTTTTAACATCACTTGTTAAAACTTGGAAGCTTTTATTAACTGGTAGTCTATCGGTTATCTCTTTGAGGGCTGCAGCAGCACGTTGGTTTCTGTTCCTATAAGAAACACCTCTTACTTTCCACAAACATTCATGTTCGTGCAATAATTCAATTAATTCAATAATGTTATCCTGAGACCAGAACTTGTTCGAGTTGGACATGATGCACAGTAATGAATCTAAAAAAAAATAAAAAACGTTCTTAACTCAGTCAGGATAGAAACAGATGAAAACTGATTTTGTGTCTGGCAGCGTCGTCGTTTCATATTCGAAGTCAGAACAAGGGCATTGTTTGTGCCTCTTTAACAGCAAACACGAACATTTCGTGGTTTTGTCCGCTTAAATTGCCCATTTACAGACAATGTCTTTGTGTCTGCAGACAGAGTTCGACCGTGTGGACACGGCATAACGCTCAAGTGTATTAGAGGCTTCGAGTTGCTGATGGTAATCGACAGAATCATCTTCAAGATATACTCTACAGTTTTGGATTTATGTATAAGCGTGTTAGCTAGAGATTTATTATTGCTGTTAGTTAGGTTTAGGAATTTGATTGTTGTAAATAGAATTAAGAGTTATTTTTCTTATCTTTTCCTTCAACTGTCGTATACTTTTGTTTTTCGCCACCGTGAGTTTGTTTTCTTCTTCCTCCCTCTATGACTTTCCCTCCTCCTGTCGGTATACCTGTTAGTGTAGGAGAATGTGGTTTCTATTCCCAACCATCATTTACGGCTATCTTTAATTCGTGAATAAATGTTGTTATTTTCATAAAGTTTTGTCTTGTTCTTATTCCTCTTGGAGTGTATAGTGTTTTGCTGAGGATCCTGACTCCTGGGGTTTAATAGCCCTTTTTGAAGTCATATATGGTACTTTTTGAAAAGCTGCCTGTTAGAAGAGTATGTGTAAGGGAATAGTAAATTCTCATTGTCTTTTCATTTAAAAAGTAAAATTCTGTAAGAGGGGATACCCATGGTTGGTGTAAAGCTCTGAAAATAATCCTTAATAGAAAGTTTGAAGAACATATTAGTTCTGTTTATCTATAGTGAGCAGGAGGCCACCATAACACTATTGAAAAACAGTGTTGAACTGTAAATACCTTGCCACCATTTGTCCTTAATGTACCAGCTACTGTTCTCCTGTGTGAGATGTCTGCCTCTGCCAGAGACTCATCTCTTGTAGACAGAGAGGTTCGTGGTGGCAAGGTTACCTGGTTGGGCGTTCTGAATTGTTTGTTTTTCCCTTTTTCTTCTTTTACTTCAGGAAGACAGATAACCTACGCTTTTTAAAGATGGGTTCCTTCACTGACAGCGATGGCCGGGTAGCAAAATTTTCAGAAAGGGAAGACTGGAAAGTGAAGGCTCGAGATAAAAAAAAAAAATCAAATAAAATAAATAAAAGAAAAAACCCAGCTAGTATTAGTAACAGGTTATTAATTAACTGTTGTTTCTGCCTGCAAGGTTTAAGAAAGATGTGCGGGAATGTAAGTGCTCATCCGAAAGACAAAGGTGCTACTGAACGGAAATTACGATGAATCAAAGACATGCTGGGCTGCAAGAGTAGCAATTGAGAGAGTTCGCTCATAGACGCGGGAGAACACAGAGGAAAGAGAGAGAGACCTTACATCTTGTTCGGGTTGCCCCAGGTCCCTCAGTGTGAGGCACCTCTAATGTCTACCAGAGAGTTGCTAGTGCATCTTCCGGTATATTTTGCATCTTCCAATCTTGGATGGTCTGGGATGCATCTTAGATATTTGTCGAGCTTATTCTTAACACACACACACACACACACACACAGAGCATGTGGCTTAGTGGTCAGTCGGTTACATTAAAAGTAGCCCCTGTATTTGCCCAATTTCGCATATTTTGTTTCGCCTTCGAAAAAGTAGCCAGGACGTTGCTATGGTCAGTTGAGTGTTCTACACCTTAGATCCAGTCTCGTTTGAAGGGCGAGGCTAAAGATTTATTGAATTAACTGCTAAATACTTTTTGTCTGTGAAAATGTGGTACAATGACCGCTTTTCATTAAATAAAGTCCAAAGTAATGTGCAAGTAGGTACTCTTTGCACCCTCGATTTTTCCCTGGGGAATTTGCTTCTATAAAGAGCATGGTTCAATACCTCTTCGTGGATTCCAATTTTGCCTCCCCAAAACAGTCCAGGTTTTTTTGTGGTCTTCTGCACAAATCATGCGCTTTACTTATTCTGTGATTCGCCTGTTCTTTAATCCTACTACCAGATGCTGGAAATAAGTGCTGTTCATAGTTACAACAGGAATTGAATTTTTCTATTTTCCCACCGTCCCCATCACCATCTAGTGCTCCATCTTATGGGTTTCCTATCACCTTCCTATCTTTACTCTTACTTTTCCCTCTACTTCCAACTCCTGCAAGCGCTTTCAAACTCTTTCACAAGGTAATGGAGTTTCCTTTTACTATCAGAAGCTTTGATTATACTTGGTAAAACCTTTGACTCTCATCTTACTTAAGAGACGCATTTGATGGAAGTGTCAGCAATTGCTGCTTGGAACTTAAGATATTACACGTAAGGCTTCCTCTGTTCATAACTAATTAATAAACGCAACCTGTTTTATGGTCATTTGTCCTTAATGTACCAGCTACTGTTCTCCTGTGTGAGATGTCTGCCTCTCCCAGAGACTCATCTCTTGTAGACAGAGAGGTTCGTGGTGGCAAGGGTCTGTTTCTTAACACTAGGACATCTTGTTTGTCAATTTTCCCAGATTTAATTCAACAGTTGGTTCCTGGAGCGGGCAGATTTGCTGAACAGCAACACCGATATGCAGTAAATGGGCCTCTGTCGAACTTCTCAGTTCCTGAGGACTTTGATTCCTCACACAGTTGGACTGTGGGACAGTCTCCATAAGGATGTTGAGCAGTTGAAACCTGTTATCATGGGAAAAAAATACCAAAAATCAGGAATAAGTACATTAAACGAGTTGAGTGATGTGATAGGCAATTGAATGCCATCACCTTTATCTGTAATTAAATTTGTTTTTTTGCTGTCGTACATTTTTCAGGACGCGCAGATTGAATAGGGATATTAGCTTCTCAAAAAGAGTGGCAAACAAAATAAAAAAGATGATAATATAATAGGTACTAGTCATTGCCATGTTTCAGTGCTGGCCAGTTCTTCCGTTGTTCTCTTTGTCGTTGAAAAACATATTTCTTATGAATTTCATTCTTTTTCTTAAGCACCAGTCAGTGGTTTTCAATATATGAATATAGATGAAAAAATACTTTTGTTCAGAATATTTTTTTTACCATTAAGTGTAGTATAGTACTGATATCAGAGATTTACAGGTAACATCTTTGCCTCCATCAGTCTTAAATTTTTCAATAAATTTTTTGACCGAAAGTTCCTTTATCTTTGCATTGTCTTCAATCCTGACTTTCCATTTCCTTTTCAGTTTCCTTATTTCTCATTCAGTATTTTCATACATTTTGCCACCAAAAGATCCTCTCACATCAGGTTCCACCCTTCCACTCACTTGAGGTGACTCCCTTACCCTTTCTAAAACGGGACATTAGATACAAACTTCATTGAGTCTCTCCCAAAATTCTCTCGATATCCTCACACTGACCAAAGACGTGGGAGTAATGTTCATTTGAGAATATTATTTTCACGAGTCTTCCTGGGATTTCTATGAAAGAGCCACACAGACTTTGGGAGACGTTTACATTAAAGCAGTTAGGAAAAAGAAAATGCTGCTAATACTTAATTTTCCTTCGAGAAGGAAACACAAGGAAGCGGTTCCTATTAGTTGTCACCGAATTAGTCAAACTTCTCCTCATAAATTTTTCAGTATTCTACGTTAACGGCTCAGCTGATGGATTATGAAATGTCTGTAATTTCTATATTGTAATAATCAATGTTACTTTAGTCTGTGCGTAAATGTTCATTAATAGGATTTAGTGGATTAAAGATCATCTAATGTAAAATTATTCTATATTAATTATAGAGGGACAATGATTTTCACAGCGTTTATCCCATCAGCAAAAGTAAAGAACAAAATACCAATCGTCTACTTCCATTTTGCTAATCACTAAAGGGTCAGATATTCTTGACAATGTTTTAAACTATTATTGAAAGTGTGTCTGCAGTGGACAGATCCCAATAGCATAGTATCCGGATGCAGGGAATCATATCTCTGGTCTACTGACCAGCATTACACACACATATATTATAATATAATATATATATATATATATATATATATATATATATATATATATATATATATATATATATACATAATATATATTATATATTGCTACTTTCAAAATGCATATTTCCACTATTTGAAATGTCATGTAGATTGTGTAAAATTTTTTCAGATTCCTAGATAGCTTAGAATAGGATGTTTTAAATGTGTTCAGATTCGCATTACATGTTATGTTGTAAAAGAATATATATATATATATATATATATATATATATATATATATATATATATATATATATATATATATATATATAACGTAAAACGAGAGAGATTTTCTTTGTCTTTTCGAAGCTATGATTGTTTCCCCTTTTATGTCAACACTTTAAGATTAGAGGGTCTGCGAGATCCGTTTGCTTTCCTAAATCTGTCAACGTGTTTGATAGCGTGCTCAAATCTTCATTTGTGTTTTGGAGAATCTGTCATCGTATGTGATAAGACTTCTCCTTCGTGTCGATCGAGTAGAGTACGTGTCTTTTTTTTAAGAGACTGGACTCGTACACGTATGTCTTTGCCGAGTCCCACGTGGAGATTGCACATTTCTTTATGAAAATTGCATCAGATTTCGAACTTTCTGGAAGCATTTGTGCCAAGAACGTTTTTGTCATCTGCCCTGTCCAGTTTTAGCAAAGGAAGAAGATTTTATTATATCATAGAACCTCGAGGCATTAACATCTCGCTCTCGCTCTCTCTCTCTCTCTCTCTCTCTCTCTCTCTCTCTCACTCGACATCATTGAGATTATATTAACGTAACGTAAACTGGTCACTCGTAACTTAGAATTTCATATTTGATATTTCTTAGAGTTTATTTAGTGTTATTTAGTTTCTTTTGTGGAATCTCAACAAACATTGTTTTGTAACGGCACTTGGTTTTTGTGAAAGTGTGATTGATACAACCTGCAGCAAGAAAGAAAGAAATTGTTATACCAAAAAGGTAAAGTGTGTTATATTTTTATTAGTTGCAACTAATAACGGATAGGTAATAACTAATAATTGTTAGGAACAGTGATTAACTAATAGCTAATAATTGATAGGAACTGTGGTTAACTAATAACTAATAACAGGTGTTTACGAAGGTTTGGTAAAAACTGTTGGTTACAGTGTTTTGAGTGAAATGATTTACACTTTTACACATTGCATAATTTTGTGTTTGTGATTGTTCCATTGTTTGTGCACTTGTTCATTTTCTTATTGAAGTGTGCCTTTTTATTTTATATTTTTATTTGCATTCACAATTTAATTGACTTAGTTATTTTCATTGATTAATCATTGCACATTTAATTAAATTTAACACTTGTGAATTAATTTGCATTTACTTAGAATCCTTTTCAAGTTTTATTATTGTTTAGCACTTGTGAATTAATTTCAAATTTTCAATTATTGCCCAACTTTTGAATTTTGATTGAATTAATTTTCTTGAATATTGTGTTAAATTAATTTTGCTTTAATTTTACTTAATTTGATTCAAGAATTAATTAAACTTTACTTTGTTTTCAAGTAACAGTAATTTTCCATGATATTGTGAATTTCACTTATAAATTTTGAGTTTAATAATAAATTTTTGTATTTAAAATTTTTATAAGTGTTTTCATTTCTACCAGTATATTTGCATTTGATTATATTTATGATAGGTAGAATCATAGAGTGGTAATTGATTTGCTTTCTTTCAATTTACTTGAAGTGACTTAGAACCAGGGAAGTACTTAGACTTATGCAATCAGGGAAATACTTAGAGTTTTATAGTTGTTGATGGAGTGATGCCCTTTGATTTATTTAATTACTTACAAGATTACCTCACACCTATTTTGATGAACTTAGTCTGATTTTCTGCAATACTGGTAAGTGTTAAGGGATCACTGTTGCCTTTAGAGTATTCAGTCGTTTAAACGTTTTATGAGGGTTCAGGTGTCTGGCTTTTGGTGAGGTAATAATTGATGAATGGTAACCAGATACTTGGCACTTCGTAACAATATATATATATATATAATATATATATATATATATATATATATATATATATATATATATATATATATATATATATATATTATATATATATATATATATATATATAAATATATATATATATATATACGAAGGTGTTTGCTATATATATATGTATATATATATATATATATATATATATATATATATATATATATATATATATATATATATATATATATCCCAAAGGAAGTAGTAGGGAAAGGCATCCTCATCTTTCAACAGTTTATTTCCATGCCGACGTTTCGCGACGAATTCCAAGTCGCATTTTCAAGGCTAAAAATATATATAAGTTTACGAACATTAATAATTAATCTAATTTAATTTATATTAAAAATGTCATGGCAACAGCTCTCAATAAAGTAAAAAGTTAAAAGTTAAAATTTAAAATTCAACAGCACCTCCAAAGTCAGACATATTAAAAGTACAGGACTTCACTAAAATTTCAGAAACACCTACCTATACAAAAGAAAGAGCAAGACAAACACAATATAGGTAAAAATACAGTGAGGCAAACCAGCTGCCCAAACTAGGCTATGAACAATTTTACAGAGGACGTTTGGGTATTTAACGACGGTACAGTCTTTTTGATAATTATAGATTCTAAAATTGTCAGGTTGTTGTTGTTCCGCAGTTGGCCCAAGATAGAAAAATCCTTACTGTCAATATATGTTTTACATGTTTTTGAGTGATTCCGTATATTGGACTGTTCTGGATTAGATAACCTACTACCTGTTCTATGGCTTATGCCCCTGTGGGAATCAATTCGAACCTTCAACAGCCTCCTCGTGCATCCCACGTATGTCCCGTGATCACATCTCGGGCAAGCATATTTATATACGACGCTGGACGAAAGCAGAGGACTGAGTCGGTCTTTGACTCTAAACAGCGATCCAATGGTTAAGGGATTTTTGGGGATAATTTTCAAGTCCACAGCCGGAAACATCTTTTGAATAGTGGATGTGCATGTTCTCCTGAAGGTATCATCATGCAAGAAAGGCAAACTTGCAAACATCTTCAGTCTCGGTACAGTAGATACAGGTGTTGAATGCACCATTTTCTCTGTTAGCAGTTTGTTTAGAGATCTGAAAAAAAAGTCGTGAAGGAAAACAATTATTATTAAAATATCTCACCAGAAAGGATATTTCGTCGTGAAAGCTCATCCAGTTTGATGAGTGAGTATAAGCTCTATGGAGGAGGGTTAAAATAGAGTTCCGTTTAAAATTAAAGAAACACGAACTATAAAAATTCATTCCCAAACCAGTAAATGTGTTTTTCTATACGCACCTGTGTAAAAGCCCGAGTCATCTCTGGAAACAATAAGATCAAGGGAGGGAAGCCTGTTATTCACCTCCTTCTACATAGTAAACCTTATGTTTGGATGTTGTCGGTTGACGAACTCCAGAAAGGACTCTGCAAGGCATTCATAACGAAACCAGGCGAACGTGTCGTCAACGAATCTCCGATAAAATAGGGGAAGGAACCTAATGGGACATTCATCCATTATACGCTCCTCCAGGGAGCACATAAATTGGGTCCAAAAATTGGACCCAATGGTGATCCCATGGCCATCCCTTCAGTCTGCTTACATAAAATGCCATTGAAAACAAAGGGCGTGTTCAGCACGGCCAGTTTTAAAAGTTGTTTATAAAACGCTCTACTAAAATTATTAAAGATTGCATCTTGATCAGGAAAAAGTTTGTCTAATATTATATCAATAGTTTCTTCTATCGGGACGTTAGTAAACAAGGATTCAACGTCTAAGCTTACCATATATAAATCTGAGTCCTGTCTGAGAATGTCCTCTTTGAACTTGGTGGAATTGGTTATCAAAAGATTGTTTTTAGTTAAGGGCTCTAACAAGGGAACAAGAAATTTGGCTGATTTATAGTGAGGCGTATTCCGCGAGGAGAGGATTGGGCGTAAGGGAACTCCATCTTTGTGGATCTTGGGGAGACCATATAAAATACCATATGATAATCCAGTAGAAAACAAGTCTTGGTAAGTGTTATCATTAATTACGTTATTTTGTTTGAGTGTTCTTAAAAATCTATTCATTTTATCCTCTGCTTTGAAAATGTTGTAATAGTCAGGTACGCCTATCCTTTCAAATTTTGTCTGATCATTTAAAATATCTCCCATCTTATTTAAGTATTCATTTTTGTCCAGAATGACAAGACCCTTACCTTTATCTGGTTTTATTACTATGATGTCCTCCTCTTTCGCCAGGTTTTTTATAATATTGAAGTCGTCCTTGCTGAAAGACGGCGTCCATCTCGATTTTAAATTGTTAAATGCGCGATGGGCTAGTGATGAGATCTGGGACATTAGAATACTCAAATCGGTGTCGAAGGGCAAATCCTTAATACGGTGAAAGAGTGATTCAATTGGTAAAAAGAACTGTTGGTAGTTAGGTTTGAAATTAGGCAAACAAAAATCCAACCCCAAGGACAGCAAGAATTCTTTCCTTTTTGACAAAATCCTTTTTGAGAAGTTAAAAACAGTGCACAAACTCTTGCAAAACTTAGGAACAACAATACCTAATCTTGCCAATTTCCTATTGTGTCTCTCGATAATGAGAAATAAGGAAACTGAAAAGGAAATGGAAAGTCAGGATTGAAGACAATGCAAAGATAGAGGAACTTTCGGTCAAAAAATTTATTGAAAAATTTAAGACTGATGGAGGCAAAGATGTTACCTGTAAATCTCTGATATCAGTACTATACTACACTTAATGGTAAAAAAAATATTCTGAACAAAAGTATTTTTTCATCTATATTCATATATTGAAAACCACTGACTGGTGCTTAAGAAAAAGAATGAAATTCATAAGAAATATGTTTTTCAACGACAAAGAGAACAACGGAAGAACTGGCCAGCACTGAAACATGGCAATGACTAGTACCTATTATATTATCATCTTTTTTATTTTGTTTGCCACTCTTTTTGAGAAGCTCATATCCCTATTCAATCTGCGCATCCTGAAAAATGTACGGCAGCAAAAAAACAAATTTAATTACAGATAAAGGTGATGGCATTCAATTGCCTATCACATCACTCAACACTTTTGTCGTACTTATTCCTGATTTTTGGTAGTTTTTCCGATGATAACAGTAAACATCTTTTCCATTGATTTTGAATGCTCCAAAAAATCGTTCGAGGTTTCATTAGCTTCTCATTGGCTCTACTTATTGTGCCAATCCGTGTGCCATCTCCTTCAGTTGCTTTAGTCCCAAGAAAGTCACACTGGGGACACTTACGGGCTATAAAACCCCCCCACGTATTGCAAACCTCCTTCTTCAATGGCATCTTCTAACGTCTCTTCTTCAGCAGCTTTGCCGTCATTAACATCATGCAATTCCTCCACCGGAAAACCGAAGAATATTTCCGATAAGCTTATCTCTTACAGAGGAGAAGCTTCTTGAGCCTTCTAAAAGGAGCTTTCTTTAGTTATCAAGTTGGAAAATGAAGACTCAGTCATATTATCGCTAATGCAATTTTCAACTTTGTATTTTTCGCCTATCATAAAAAGTGCAATCGTATCCCAGGAGATTGGATCTAACTCGGTGTTTAAATTCAACAGGTGATGTTGCTGAACTGCTGATGATAAACATCCATTTGCCGCGTACAGCCAAAACAGGACTCCAGTCCATCTTGATCACTCCTATAAGTCAAAATGTATGATACTGCAATTTTTTCACCTAATATCTCCAGCAAGTTCGCTAGAGATGTGGAAGATATCACAAGGACATTTTGGAAAGGGTAAAGTCCTTTGCTTCCCAGAGATTTCATCGGTCTAGTTACGTGAATTATCTCTTGCAATCTCTTGATTTCTAAGTTTATCTCGTAAGCATTCTGTGAAGTCTGTCTATCTAAAATCACTCTAGAATTGAATAAATCAAACCATTTATCAACTAGACAAATGAACTGGCTTGTACTTTCCCAGTGACTATCCACAATCAGACCTTTTTCTCCGAAGTGTTTGAGATTTTTGTAAGTGGTCGAGTAACTGTACCGCTAATTTCACTGCCATCTGCTTCATACATGTAAGTAACACTTACATGTTTTTCAAATAGTTTATGAGTTGTCATTAGAACACTAGTACTTTTCATAATTAGCACTCTGAAATTGCGAGCAGTCCTACAGACCCATAGCATTGATTCACGGTCCGAGAAAGTGTTTCTGATGAGCATATTATCAAGTGAGGAGCATCAGCAAAGACACTCATTTCCCAACAATTATCTGCAGGATTAACAAATGTTGGATTAATTATGACAATTCTTATCGAATTCCACAACCTTATATTTGTTGCCCCAAGTCGTTAACCATATAAACTGTAGGAAATCCAGGTATCACTATCTTAATAATAAATTACGTCTCCCTCCCGTGTTTCTTCCAATGAGTGGTTAACACAAATGCGCCATTAAGGAATTTCGTGAACTATCTTCCGGACCCAAAAAAATTTGAACCTGGGGCAGTTACGAAGCTGTACCTCTCGGATTACCTCAATGAATACGTAATGGATCAATAATTAAGTGAATTTTCTCTTTTTCTAGTTTTTGTATATACAACGAATAATTAGGACATATTGACCTTCCAGCATTGCCGCAGATGCATGGATCCAATACAGCTTCTTGAGTTATCAGCGGAGCAGAAAATTAAGGAACGTAAAGGCAAAGCTAAAATACTATCTGAAATTAATTCTACGTCTTCTTCTTCTTCTTCTTGCAAGTTTAGATGGCCTTATGCCAGCACTGATACCAACGCAGCAGAGGTGACGATGTACGAAATTGTTCATGACTTATCAGCCTACAACTACAAGGCTCCAGCAGTAAAGGTGTAGATGATGACAACTACCGACATCAGATACTAAAAAATGGATAATACAGTCATATAGAAATTGAAATGGAAAGTTATGATGAAAGTCAAAGGTTCGGAAGACAAATAAAAAAATGATCAACAAATTTAACGATGCTTACGTTGTTTCCTCCAGGAATGAAGCTCAAGTGATAACTGGAAATAAAAAGGATTTTTAAAGCTGTGATCACATCTGCTACACGCCTCTCTCTCTCTCTCTCTCTCTCTCTCTCTCTCTCTCTCTCTCTCTCTCTCTCGAGTCTTTTATTGTAATGAGGTAATGTGAGCGTTTACTGTTTAAAAGTATTCATCTCAAATAGACTTTATTCAGTTTGTGTAAATAAGTTATAAAACAGATGAAGTTAACTCCTTCATGATTCATTAAAAACGCAATTCACATCTTTTATGTATAACGACTTTTAAACTAAACGTTTGTTTTGAGGTCATCATTTATCATCGAATTTTGCAAAATCTCGAAATAATTGTATTTCACTTTCCTCCATAATGCTCATCATCACTGACATTCTGCAAGGTTCAAAGGTCACTCATATGAACATATCATCAGCGACCAAGGCCCTGTGCACCCACGCTAAGACCAGGGGGAACTAGGCAGTGGCAGATGGTGACTCTGCAGGTAGCCCTATCATTGCTTAAAAAGGACATCAAGGAATTCTCTCTCTCTCTCTCTCTCTCTCTCTCTCTCTCTCTCTCTCTTTCTGTAGGGTATTCAAACAGTTATAACAGTCATCATAAATATGTAAAGGTAGTTTTATTTGTCAGAAAATGCCAATAGACTAATATTTTTAATGGATTATGATCATCCCTTTGCTACCGAGAAATTAACATGCGGTAGCTTATCCTATTTGACAGCCATTAAAACACGACACTTAGAAACAAGTGGCATTTTATAAAAGACTAATTAAACTTTCGTCAGCAATGATGCTCTTACTGAAGTTCACAATTGCCTGTTAATGGCGTCCATTATGGTTTCAGATGGCTGCTAATTACCTCTGACAGGTGTCCTGCCGTGAGACTCGTGGCAACAATTAATCTCCTGAAGAGACACAAACAAAGCCTCGAGTTCAAGTGCTCAGTTGCCAAGACTGACGTCACATCTGTAGGTTAACCTTTCACTTTGTTCTCGAAACGCTTGGAATCTTTGCGAAGGAATCATTTCCCCTATTAAATTAATAAATGAGAAGTGCTTTCCAAGGGAAAACAATTTCCCCTGAAGACTTGAAAAACGTCGAGAAAAGAGAGAACAATTTCCACAATGGCTAAAAATTGAACCGGAAATGTTCAGGTTCAATTTCATTTCTTAAGTTGAAAACGAAACGTAAAATGATTAAGACAGAAGTACTAATTGTTACGAGGAATAATCTATCAATAGTTACTTATCAAAATTCAATATTACTTTTTGCAGAAAGGAAATATTAAGAAATCCTGGAGTACCAGAGCTATTTTAAAGCTAAATCCTCTAGTATTTGACCTGGTATGCCAGGTCTTCCTTTGTATCTATAAGAACGGAGGTTCGGCTTATAACAATTAGGATGAGAGAGAGAGAGAGAGAGAGAGAGAGAGAGAGAGAGAGAGAGAGAGAGAGAGAAGGTTCATAATCAATAAGTGAAAGTCTATCGATCGCGACTGATGGGTCACAACCTATGAGTTACGATCTCTGGGTAACGACCTGTGCCATTCTACAGGTCACATTTCTTCTGTTTGTATTTTATTTGATTTTCTACAATTCACGTTTTCATTCTTTTGCATTATTTACAGAATTTTCCCAAGTTTTTGCTTCTTACCCAGATGCATTTTCTTCAAACTGACTCATTCCCAGCGAAACGTTTATCTACATTCCAACTAATGTTTACTAAAGTGGAGTAACAACTGAAAATATATAGATATATATATATATATATATATATATATATATATATATATCATATTTATATATATATATATATATATATATATATATATATATATATATATATATATATATATATATATATATATATATATATATATATATATATATATATATATATATATATATATATAAATGGAATATAAAGAAAACCAGATGAATTTAACCAGTCAAAAAGGCCATTCCTCGAGCACTGGAATGCTCTCATGAAGAAGAAGAACAAGAATAAGAAGAAGGAAGAAAATCGTAACTCCCCCTAATAACATTAATCAGAGCGGAAAGTGAATAAGAAAATACTTTCTCCACCAAGCGAACATCTGCCATTATTCTTTGTCCAAAAACGTCGAGGGCCCAACGATATGCATTGGAGCTAGAGGAGTGACTCAGGATTGATTTGCTTTCCCAAGAGGCTTCTCGCAGTTTATGGAGAAAGTTGGTGAAAAGATACTTCTCCAAAAGCAGTAATAATAATAATGGTGATAAAGGATTTCCCATGGCAATGGGAAATCCTTTATCACCATTACTCTCAAACCTGTATATGGAATTCTTTGAAAAACGCTACTTACCTAATATCATTCATGTTCCTGTAAAGTGGTATCGTTACGTTGATGATTGTTTAGCTGTTCTTCCTGTCGGTATTGATGTACATGATTTACTCTCTAAATTAAATAACCAGGTACCATCGATTAAGTTTACTCTAGAATTAGAAAAAGACAATTGCCTCCCTTTCTTAGACGTTTTGATACATAGAGAACCATTTCAATGTAAATTCAGTATTAGGAAACCGACTAACAACTTAATTATTGTTCATTTCTTCTCAGGCCACCATCTTAATATAAAAATATCAATTTTTTCCTCTATGTTTTTACGAGCATTGCGAATTGTCAGTCCACAATATTTGGATCAAGAAATTGAATACATAAGAAAAATAGGGAAAGATTTATGCTATCCTTCACATATATTAGACATTTGTTATAATAAAGCCCACAAAAAGTTTTATACTGTAAATAACACACAAAGAAAATTCTAAGAACATTCTCAGTTTGCCTTATTTTAACGGATTTGAAACCATTAAACCATTGTTAAAAGCTTTTAATGACAACCTTGTTTTTTCTATAATAACACACTAAAAAGAATGTTAATAAAAAATGGCCCCAGAGAAAGCAACAACATAATGTATAAAATTCCATGTATGGATTGTCCCTCATTCTATCTCGGACAGTCCAGCAAAGGCTTAGAAGTAAGGCTAAGCCAGCATAAATACTCTGTAAAAACTGGGCAAAAATCTAATGCATTATTTATTCATTTAAGTGAAAACAACCACCGAATTAATTGGATTGATAGTACAGTAATTGCATGGTCAAGAGATGTCTTATCACGAAATCTTTTAGAATCTGCTTTAATACAACTTACTTTTCATTGTAATTTCAATGTTAGTCGTGGCCTTTTTCATTTAGACCCTTGTATCTGTAACATGTTTAAGAATGACCTCAAAGATATAATTACTGACTTAAATAAAAATCAGTTGCCTTAGAGTTATTAAATTTTGTTGTAATGTATGTCTGTCATGTTTTGTGAATATGGTTTTGTTTACCAAGTTCCGAATAGCTGTCACCTATAATCCTTTAATTGTCTGGAAATTGTATCTGAGATGATTGTCTTAAACCTTTAATTGAACCCATTGTTTATGCTTGTTTGGGAAGGTTTCTTATCTTCCAGGTGTGTCGGATTCTAGGTACTAATCCCTTTATAATCCCTATCTGTCAGTTATACGAACCTTCTTGTATTGTCTTTTCTCGTATTGATGTCAGTATCTGCTCAGTAAAGGACTTTTAAAGTCGAAAGATCTTGCAGACCTCCTTCGTTTATTTTTCCTTCGTGGCATTTATCTTTATATTATATTATATATATATTGTTCTGTTAACACAGAAATCCATCTAGTAAGAGGAGCCCATAAAAATCCCAAAATACAGAAAGTAAGTGCTATATTTCAGAGACTGCTGTCTCTCTCTTCAGGTAGGTAATGAAGCAGAAAAGTCACAGGAAAAAGCAGTATTTATACCAAAAGATCCAATCACAGGGAAGCAGCTGTTTAACTAGGTCACCCCAGTTCATAATTTCTCTTTAATCTTCTTAAACAATGCTTGAAGATGGTGGAAAGAAAGATGAAAGAGAGAGAATATGAAACAAAGGTACAGTAAAAGGAATGAAAGGGGTTGCAGCTAGTGGACGAAGTGACACTGCTAAGAACCTTTAGTAATGCTTACAGTGCAATCCGTGAGGTGCACTGACCGCACTAGTTCCCTACGGAAGCGAAGTGAGTTGTGAAAGCAGCCGTGTGCTGTAAAAGAAATTGAGAAATAAAGAACAAACTAAATAAGAATAACAACAAAGAGCAATAAAAAGGACGAAACGACCAGACCAAGACCCAAGTCGGCCCCTTCAACAAAAGCCAAAAGTTCCACCAGCCTTGAATTGCTGCTGTTACCATCCCGAAGTCGCCAGTCAGTGCTAAGTGTTATCGCTGCACTTTCTTTTGTTTTCTATATCATGAAATATGGCGAATACAATAATGTTCAGCAGCCTCAATCCATAACTTCAAATGTGATGTCATCTTAAACATCACAATGGCTTTTGTCATCATTTACTTGAAGCAGCCTCTCTCTCTCTCATTCTTTTCTTCAGTCATAATGAATGATGTTTTCTTATCTCCAAAGAATATGTTAAACTTGAAATCTAAATATTGTGACGGGGTAATGTTTCTATAAGTAAACGACCGTTATTTTGCGTAACATCTGTCATAATCTTTTCCGTGGAATTCGTCTGATAAAATTGTTCTATCATTGAATCATGGTCCAAGTCTAAGAAGTTCTCTGCAAATCTTTTCAGAATAATTATTATTACCTTTTGGATCGTTATCAAGTGTTGTTATTATTTTTTATTCCATTCATAGGTTTTTGGTGAAATAAAACTTTCAATCGGTTATACAGAGAAGTCGTTTGTTTTTATTTATTAAGAATATATCCTACACGACAGATTTAGAGAATACTGCCCAGCGACTGATATGCTGGGAAGTCCACTAAGAGAGAGAGAGAGAGAGAGAGAGAGAGAGAGAAAGAGAGAAAGAGAAATTAAATATACGAAAGAATCAGTAGAAGAACAATTCTATAAGAAAAATTGCCCAAAAATCATTGACTTTTTTTTCTTCATTAGCAAAGGATATTTTTTGGGTTCTCGCTATATCTCATTCCTGTTCAAACGGAGGAGAATCGTTCTTGATTAAGTCTCCTCAGAATAACCGATTGAAAACGTCGGAATTTCCAGGAGGGTGAAATATACTCACCACCTTCAAGTATCAGTTATCGGAATATAATAATGTCAGCCCAATTGCTGGAACCTATAAGGCCATTCAGCGTTGAAAAGGAAATTGACAGGAGAAAGGTTTGAAAAGTGTAACAGGAGGAAAACCTCACAGTTACACTATGGAGCAATTGTTGGGAGAGGACGGAAAGTATGACGGAAGACAGAGAATATGAACGGAGTTACACTAAAAGGAATGAAAGGGGCCGATGGGACGCTGCAAAGAAACTGAGGTGCACTGACGGCAATTATCAGTTAATTCCGGAATTGACCTGGGATGGTAAAATCTGCTTTTCTCCTGGTAATTCCTGGAGAGAGAGAATTTATCTCCCCGAGTTCCTTTCATCCCTGAAGGTCAGGTGTTTGAATTCTCGATTTGAAAGTCCTCTTTGTCAAAGGGGCGAGAGACCTTTTTCTCTGTGCAATTTTGCTTCTGACAATAAATAAATATTTGAACGCAGTTTTTTTTTCTCTTGTTTGAATAGTTTTCTTTTTTGTTTCATACAGTTTTTCCTCTTGTATGAATACAGCTTTTTTTCTCTTATGAGCTAATATTCAATTATTTTTACTCTCTCCTATTCTAGTATGAATTTCTTCTCTCTTTTTTCTGTCTTTAATGGAGGTGAATGAAGACGAAATTAATGACATCAGAAGATACATCCCCACGACCCCTAAGCAAGGAATTCAGACCCAACAATCAAACAACCCCAAGTGTCTACCTCAGTATTCTCTCTTTGTTGTTGTTCTTGTTCTTGTAGGAAAGCCTAAAATGGTCTGAAAAGGTGTTCTGTGTTGAGTTAAAGGTAAAGGATTTATGATTTATTTATTAGAATAAGAGTGTGAAAAAATAATAATGTGTATTTTAAACAACACAGAAGAATTATTTTTAATAAAATATAACGTATTTATTTTACGCCTTCTTTACGTGTAACTCTGAAGTCAATGTTGATTCTACAAAAGACCACATCTAATTTTATAATAAAGGCGGCGAAAAAGCATACATCCAGTCTTCAAATATCAATATGAAATTCCAGTAGGAGCTTAAGATAATATCCAGTGTCCCATTTTACTTTTTTTAACTGTAATAATGATTCATTTGACGGATACAGCACTTTGGCTCTTTTGGAATAAAGGAAGACTCAGCCATGATCTGTATCCTCGTTTGAAATCAGAATTTCTGGGATTTAGTTTGTAGTTTCTTTGGTGTTGATGTTTCCACCACTTTGTAATACATACATAGATTTATACACACACACACACACACACACACACACATATATATATATATATATATATATATATATATATATATGTGTGTGTGTGTGTGTGTGTGTGTGTGTGTGTGTGTGTGTGTGACTAGGAGTAATAAAACCACTAGTCTTGTAAAACCTTAATGAAAGCCTTAAAACTCTTCAGTATTTTATCAATAATAATATGGCCTACTTCATATATATCAGGGATCAAACTTAAAAGCTTTCTGGAATACGTCATAGTAAAAGCAAATTCAATTATATGTATTCCTGGTAATCTTATCGCTACTAAATGAAATTTCTTCTACCTTCGTCACGTCGATAGCATGATGAAAATTACTTGTGTGAATAAAAAAGAGGACTCGCCACTCGAATTGAAGTCAGGTTGGCCGAGCGGTCTAAGGCGCCAGATTTAAGCTCTGGTACACGAGAGAGTCCATGGGTTCGAACCGGACTACGGGCTACGTTTTAGCTAAAGCCCGTGCTGGCATAAAGCCAGCTTAATCCTCAACAACAAGAACAACCACTCGAATTCAGTCCCTTAGCAGTCATCGCTTGATAATGTCCTGTGGATCAGGAGGAAACGTTGCGTTGGAGAGAGAGAGAGAGAGAGAGAGCAAGAATTGTATAAGCAATAATAAACCTGATGACTCCACCAAATTTTACCATGGCCTTTGGTGCGTTGCTCGCCAGTATAAGCAACAATGAGAAAGCCGTCATCAGAAAAATAGAGAAGACTCTCTACAAGATTAATAGTGCTGAAGCAGCAATCATATTATTATTTTTATTATCATTATTATTATTATTATTATTATTATTATTATTTTATTATTATTATTATTATTATTCAGAAATGAAGCCTATTCATATGGAATAAGCCCACAGGTACTCCAGACACAATAGGTCCTGATTCACTATAGATCCCGTCCAAAGCAACTTGCTGCGGCCTATTTGTTAGGAAATCTTTAGGTAACCCTAAATCATATCCAGCCACTCCAAGTTTCTGAAGTTTATAACTAAGTGCCTTGTGATTTATTGATTCAAAAGCAGCACTAAAATTTATTTCAATTACTATTCCACAGTTCTCTTGCCAATGGCAAGTCAAGCCTAAACGAGCATCACAGGCACCTAACTGCTTCCTATAAGCGTCCTGACCATCAGCTAACAGCCTTTAGGTTCTACATACTTATATAGTGGCTTAAAAATAAGCTTTTCAGGAACTCTGGGGAGCACAGGGAGAATAGATCAAAATGGAAAATTTGTAAGAACAGATTCAGGATGACAAGTATTAGGGAGAGGGACATCCTCAGCTGATAGCTTAGCCTCAAAAGCTCGATAAAATAGTTCAGCCCTTTCTCTAGGGCCAGGAACCAATCTCCCCATCATCTGTTAGCAGTAGTAGAATTGAAGACATTCTTGAACCAAAGACGGATGATGCCAATTTGGTCCACCACAGATGACGCTGAGAAATTCGTTCAAGTTTCCTCCTCAAGGAAATGTCGTAATCTATCTACCCTGTATGGAAAGATCTATTTGCAGCATGGAGAGACTCAACAAAAATGGTGTAATTT
>NC_087214.1:50743368-50745868 GCF_015104395.2 Macrobrachium nipponense
GGGAACTTTTCAGCTCGATCAATGACCGCAAGGCAGAGAAGTGGGAATAGTGATTGCATGAAGCGTTTGGAACCACAAGTCAAGCGAATGAAGTCCAAATGTAGAGGCTTTTGAAATGAGCTCCTGCGCAGTGCGGGTATATTCAAAGGGAGTGAAAGCAGGAGAAATGTGGAGATAAGACGACCTGTTGAGATCGTTTTCATAAGAGACATGTTGGTTCACAACGTTTCGACCTGATTCGGTTCATTAAGAGGACGGAGGTTTTTAAACGAGAAGTATAAGACTACAGCACGACCAAGCCACTATGGAGCGAAAGTGGTAATCCAGTCCAACTCAATGCCGGTCCCGAGCCCGGATGAATAGGAACGGTTGGAACCAAAAAGGGAATCGGTCCCTAATATATCTTGCCAAAAGCAAGTGGGAAAAGTGCCGCTTATGACAAAAATAGTTGGAGCGGGCTCATTGAAAATATCGACCATGATTAGGAACACAGTCGAGAAGAGAAAAATAAAAAAATAAAATAAAAAAGTAAAGACATGCGGATATTCGTTGGCTCCGATATTTATCGTTTACCAGTTAAAGGATGAATGGTGTGTTTATATATATATATTTATATATATATATATATATATATATATATATATATATATATATATATATATATATATATTTATATTTATATAAAATCACTGTAGATGCACGTGACTTCATAAATAAGCGATTCCCACAGGAAAATGATAGTCAGAAATCCAAGCGCTTTCGTCTTTACTCAGATTAAAACCTGGCTCTTTCCACCATAGGCTTAGGCTTTGGTGCTTCTCAAAAAAAAAAGAAAAAAATCCCACATGGCCAAAATATTATACCCCTAATGCTCCTCGTGATCGGACTCTAAAAATAATGTCAATCCTTAAATAACCTCGAAAAATATCCCTAAGGACTTCATATTACCGTTAAAAATTCTGTCTTACCGGTTTAGCATAGTTCTGCTGAGAAGGGCAATAAATGCAAAAGTAAAAGTACCAATACTCTCAAAGTTGCCGCAGAATTCTAGAAAAATCATTAGTGTGCCATAACTTATTCCAAACAAAACCAAAAGCTTCCCCATATCCACTTCGGCACAGGCCACCAGAAACTTAATCAAGTCTCCTATCATTGGCAAACTTGACACAAAAAGAACCACGAGCAAAAACGAAATTCCCATTTGATAGACACTTGGAAACATTTGCCAAAACTCTCGGCAACTCTCTAAAAAGAAAAAGCACAAGTGCCATACAATTGTCGTACTCTACGACATGTGCTCATGGACACGGAAAAAAAGGTGAGAAAAAAAAGAAAAACTGACACCTCATCAGATAGTGGCTCTACCACACTATCAGAGCCCCTGAACACTCAACAAGGGTTTTGTGCAAGAGCCGTGGAAATACAACAATTCCAGGGGGGAAAATGCAGGGCCATTATTCACACGTCCAAAATGTCCCAAAATTTTCCCCTAAATCTCGTTGGAGCATCAAACAGCAGAAACTACAAATGTACCTATCACCGAAAAAGATCCCACGTCACGGACTGAGATATTAGAATCTACACAAACAAATTCTAATTCGCTCGTGACACATCCTATAAAAACTTAGGGCAGAGACGACTAACATCCAAAAAGGGGAAAGAAAAGCCAAAGGCGCTGCTGACCGTTCCCGCGTCACCTGTGACATCTGTAACTAACGTAAGACTCCAAACAATTGTCTACTGAACCCACAAAAAGAAAGAGAAGAAAACTCTAAGGGCTAACAAAGAAACCCAAAGACCCGGACTAAAAGAAGGCCGGACAACCGAAGCCACAGGAGCTATGACGATCCTGCCTTGCTCAACACCTGCCATCAAGGGAACATCAGGGTGTGGTCGAAACCTGATCTCAAAATCATAAGATAACCAAAAATCTCCTAAATAGTCTAAGGCATTTTCCAAAACACAAGGAAAGCTTACAAAAAAAAAAAAAAAAAAAAAAAAAAAGGCACCATATTTATTTCCTCTTCACGTAAAAGTAGGACAAAAATTGTTCAAAAAACCCCTATGGACGCAAATCATCTCCTCACACACTCGTGACCTACAGCAGATAACAGCTGCCTTTCCCATATCAGGGCCAAGGCCAAATGGAGGAGAAACAAAGGAGAAAATAAAGGAAGGGAAGAATTCACCTCCTAAACCCCGTGCAAAGGAAAAAAAATAAAAACTCACCCTCTCTTTGACACTACCCCTGAATCACACAAGCCTTCCTTTACTGGTTGCTCAGCAAAAAAAAAAAATAAAAAAATAATAATAATAATAAATAAAAGCCGAGTCCATGGAATCACAAAAGAGCTATGTCTCCATGCCCCCAAAAAATGCAAAACGTTCCCGATAAATACATGCCAAGATCAACACATCTTAAAAACGTAACATATTCTGCTTCGCTGGGAAAAAAATTGTCTCTTTAATCCCGAAATGATTCACACACAAAGAGAGACAG
>NC_087214.1:50748368-50765868 GCF_015104395.2 Macrobrachium nipponense
TACATACTAGTGAATATTGGCCGACAGGCTATTGAACCCAGGCTATCATTAATATTTAATGATATGATGCCAATGGCTGAAGCTTACATGGGATGACAGCGTTGGAGATGACAATTATTTTACCATACTGTTGTCAAATTATATTGCATCAGTTTGACCCATGAATAAAGAACGATCATTAGTTCTGCCTCTAGAGAGTAAAATAGGACTGTAAATTTATGGTGGAAAGAAACGCACATAACGTCGACAAATTGATCAACTATATTACTCAAGTGTATACAAACTACAGCAGACAGAATTAATATTATTTCTACATATAGTACACACTGTCCTGGGTAAATGCTGCAAAGAACATTTACCAATCTTTAAAGACTGCTAAGAAAATAACCGTAATGTAGCTGCCATATCTCCAAAACTTCATGGCTTCGCTGTATACGAAATACCAATAAAATTAAATATTTTTTCTATTTCTGCATAAAGTACATATTGTATATAGTAATGGTGTATAAATCATTTGACTGTCTTGACGGACATCCGAGAAATCACGTTTTAAAGAGTACAGGTTTTCCCCTTAGATTGTATGGGTTGCGCCATTGTTTACATAAGAATCATTGCAAAGCGATGGCGCCAGGCAGTGCACGTCACAGACTGGTTTGGCTGTTAGACGTTGTCCAGTCTCTCCCCTCTAAATCTACATCACGTAACCCGGAAGACACTATGGCCCAACAAACATAGCGTCGAATTTATTGCTTTCATCTTGATCATCTATTAGGTCTTACAACACTATATTGTCCCTTAAAATCATCAATATTTCCTTAACACCTGTTGACGCTTCGAATTAATCCTCTGTAAGATGAATATTGACTTGCATATTCAATATTATCGCTAACAGCAATATATGATTATTATCCCAACTATCTTGAAACTCAACTGGTCTGGGAGGCTGAACCACCAGATCGGTGTTCTCGTCATTTTTGTACCCGAGGATCTTATTGCTGACATCAATAGAATTTACTTATAACATCAACGGAATTGGCCATTATAAGAAAGCATGTAAGGTTGCGATGCTTAAATGCTGGAAACTGCATTACGGTAATATATGGAAGCTCATCAAAGTTCCTAAACGATGGTAACCAATGAAACCTGGAGACCCACAACAATAAGGGCCAATTTTTAACAGATTATTATTAGCGGTGTTTCGACAGATATTTCTTTTCCAAGGGAAACTCTTAACTGTATAATAAAAAGAAAATAATGCTAGATAATCCCCTAAATGATTTAAATTCCCAACTCGAGGAAAAAAAAAAAAACTTTAGGTGGCACTTAGCCTAAAGCTACTGTCTTTCATTTAAAATTAAAGGAAACTTAACTGAACAGAAAGGAGAGGTTGCAACCCTTCCTCCAAATGCAAAGGAGGAAACACCGACCAAAAGGAAAGCTGAAATACACAGAACAACCAAATGTGACACGAGTTAATTAATAAGCGCCGAGGGACACAATCAAATCACAAATAAAGTTATTAACAGGAACGCATAATGAGCACGAAATTGTTAACTAATATTTTGGAACTTGCCACAAACCCTCAACAAACTACACGATCCCGAAAAAAATCATAAGAAACAAAAACATATTAAGAAACAAAAATAAGAGTAAAAATACAAGAAATAAATAAACACTTACGCCGCCATTGGCAAAAGTTTTCGAGCGTCAAATTAGCGGTGATTTGCTAAAAGACTTTCTAGGTTTATATTTCACGACACTGGAGCCCATTTCCTTGAAAAGCACTTTTATTTATTTATTTATTTTATAGCACTCACTTGGGCCTCCCCTCTATCCTCCTACGCTGTCTATAATGTCTAGCCAACTTTTAGCGAAAACTCTAAGCAGACAAAAGCACCTGATGACTACCCGACAAGTCTGAGAAACGTAGGGTTGTTGGCTGGGGTTGAGTTGGGAGGCAAGTGGTACCAATTTTCACATTAAGTTATTGTTTGGCGGCAAAGTTGCTGTTTCAGTATTGAATGTTTCATATGATAGAATTATAGTTTTTAAAAAATAAGCGCAAATGCAATTTAATACTGACATCAGTATATTAGAATTAATAATTTCTCTAATGAATGCTACTACTGTTTACATGACATTACACAGGCGAGTGGATGGGTAGTACCAACCTTTGGTCAAGTTCCTTTACACAAACAAACCAATATCGACGATGAAAATCGCATGAATTATACAGATAGTAATTTTTAGTTATATATAGTAAGTATGAAGTTAATTTCATACCCCAAATGATAACAGTGATAAAATAGGAATGACCAGAGAGCTATTACTGTTGGCATTCCTTGAACCCACCCACCGAACAGAGGGAGAAGAGGAGCACGTGGGAGGGGACCCTAAGAGGCGAAATTCCTCTAAATATTACATATTTCTCATCCTTATGTCTCTGAGACTCTCACAGTTCTACATATTATAAAACACACTCAAAATACTAAGTTTCCGAGGTGACGTTTTTATGCATATTTCAAAGACCTTCAAGTATCACTGGTGAGGTGTAAATTTTATTTTCTTTACTATTATGGAAAACCATTCATTTTATAATAAGTGATGATATAAACACTGGCCGTATACAGACCACTTTTCTTGTACTATGATGGGACTTATCTTTCACACACACACACACACACACACACACACACACACACACACACATATATATATATATATATATATATATATATATATATATATATATATATATTATATTCAACCCGTACTGAATGCCGTAACGAATGAGTGAAATGGTGCAATCACCGTTTCTCTCGACCCTTATTGACACACGAGCCGAATTCGCTTGAAGACGCATCATGAAAATGACCAAATTCGCTCGCAAGAATCATAACGAAGTCACCAGAAGTCATTTACTGACAATATGATCTCTGGGCACGATTTATGTGAAGCTTAAGCTAATGTGAAAATATGATAGTTGATGCCATTAATTCCATCGCGAACAATGTAGTCAACGTAAGGAAGTTTCTGTTCTTTTATGCGAGACGGTAACTACAATTTGTCACACTCAACAGGTGACATTTGGGAGTAAATCTCATCTGTGAAGTGAAAGGAAATGTCGGGATATGTGTTTATGCTAGAAGTTGCTAGAACTTCCAGTTGTTATTGGAAAACAGGTTCGCTAATCACATAAAGTGTTACTCGCCGAAGTTTTGTTATGAATATATTATAACTAAAAGTTTTCTTTTCAACATGATCTTACATAGAATGACCGGGCCTTTTATTAAACCTGATATGGTTGTTTGTCGAAGGACCTGTGATTTGCCCTCACAAACATATTAAAGGAATTTGGATCATGCCAAGATTAGCGAACCCACTATTTTTCAAGACAATGTTATACCACTTTGATTTATATATATATATATATATATATATAGATATATATATATATATATATATATATATATATATATAAACACAAATATATAATATATGTACAATATACATACATACATACATACATACATACATACACACACACATATATATATATATAATAATATATTATATATATATATATATATATATATATATATATACATCATATATATATATATATATATATATATATATATATACACATATACATATATATATATATATATATACTATATATATATATATATATATATATATATAAATCAAAGTGGTATAACATTGTCTTGGAAAAATAGTGGGTTCGCTAATCTTCAAATGATCCGATTTATTATGATATAAAGGATGTTGTTAGGCTCACGGAGATACGACACCTCACTCGCATTCACAAGCTTTACTAGGAGACGGTGAACATTTTGGGTGTGGGGGGGGGCGGGGGGGGGGGAGGGAGTGGGGTATTTGTTATATAAAGTCCATTAACAACTAATTAGAGCTGATTCTACAGTTGGAAAACCAACCCACTTGAGTCGAGGCAGATTCGCCAAAGCTTCAAAGTCGTTTCATAAACTGAGAAGCGTCAGGAGCTTTTCATCCAGACCCTTGTAATGATGAACGCTACAACCCTTTTCATTTCTGTTATGTATTATTCCGGTTGTCATAAAATAAATTGACAGGAAAAATGCGAACAACGTTTTAGTGACCTCAGTTCAACTGTTTCCTTTCATCTAAAAAATAATATGCCCAGAATCTGAGATCATACTGCCATCAGTCATCTGTTTTCTCTCTCTCTCTCTCTCTCTCTCTCTCTCTCTCTCTCGCTGTGATAACCAACATGCTCCATAAGGTAGCGCCTCTAACCGTTACAAAACTGATTAAGTGCTGAACCTTTGTAAGGATCTTTATATTTATGTTCTGTTTCTGTCGTGAACGTAGAGTGGTTATTTTGTTCTTTGAGGATCACTGAGAGAGAGAGAGAGAGAGAGAGAGAGAGAGAGAGAGAGAGCCATATGTTACTGCACCCATTCCGTAATTCATACCTGCCGAAAATATTGCTCGAGTCATAATTCAAAACAGAAAGGGACAGGTTCGGTAAGAGGGGGGAGTGACGGACACTCGATTATTCACTCGTTGTATTCACCAAAAATCAAATGGAGCAAGGTCGTTCCAAAATCAGTATCTGATTATCTGGAAACGGCAAATAAAAAGCTGATTTTCGCTTGTTCCAGTTCGCATGGAATTTCAGAATCTTTTCCAGCGGTCTGTTTGCATATTCTAGGACAGGGGGGAAAAAGATACACTTAAACCAATCATTATTCAGATAACAATTATGCATTTTTCCTATATAATTAATCGTTTCAGATGTAATTGCTTTAGATAATGTAATTTTTTGTTTCAGATATAATACTGTTTCAGCTATAATCATTGTTTCAGATACAATCATTTCATTACAGATGAATTTCTAATGTAATTCCTCATTTAAGATATAATGCCCTTTTTCCAGTATAATTCTTCGTTGCAAATGTAATAGCTCATTGCAGATGTAATTCTTAGTTCTCCATATAGTTCTTCGCTTCAGATGCATTTTTTTGTTTCAGGTTTAATCTTTGTTTCAGAAATAATTCCTTGTATCAAATGTAATTCCTTATTTCTGATGTAATTTCTCGTTTCAGATGCAGTTCATTGTTTCAGATATAATCCCTCATTTCAGATGTAATTTCTCATTTCATTACTAATTCCTCGTTTCTGATGTAATTCCTTTTTACATGTGTAATTCCTTGTTTCAGATGTAAGTTGTAATTTCAGATGTAAATCCTCGTCTCCGATGTAATCCTTCATTCCAAATATAATTCAGCATTTCTGATGTAAATCCACATTCCTTAAGTAAAACACATTTCAGGTGTCATTCCTCGTTTCATATAGAATAACTTCATGTTTTCGATATAATTCTTTGTTCCAGGTATACTAATGCCTTGCTTCGGATATTGTTCTCCATGTATCAGATGTAATTCGTTGTTTCAGGCATAACATCAGCGACCTCTGCAGCACCTGCTCCTGACTCGGCCTCCTTTCCGGGTGAAGCTGCCCCAGAAGTCGGAGCTCGTCGATTCGACAGTGTCCTGAGCCCATATCAGCGGTGGGGTCTGCCTTACTTAGTACGCCCCCTTAGCGGGCAGCGGTGTGGGTTGATCAATTTGCCTACCTGTGAGTGCTCGTGCTGGGTTCTCCTGGAGGCCTCTGAGGCCGGAGAAGGATGAGGACACTTCATCTGACTCTCCGCCCTTGACAATTTATTCATCTTGACGCCATTCTGCGGAATGCTCGTCGGATCGTCCAACCCCTCTCCTCCCCTCCCCTAGTGTTACGTAAACCCCCTATGGACAGCATTATTTAACTGTTTAAAATGTCTGATGTTTCCCACATCTTACAAGTATCTACACGCCACGATGAAGGCTTCATTACAAACATTCATTATTTCAGTTATTGTATCTGATACTCATATATGTTAGTGTAAAAAATATTTTCCTATCTAGTGCCTTCGACTATCGATGAAATGGATACCATCGTCATTGGTCGAGTGCGAATTTCTACATTCCACTTTTTCTGCCCAATACTACTTTATGCAAGTTAGCCAGGGGAATGAAGGTAGTGGGTGCATGAGTCTTGCAGGTGTATATGAATTTCTAGTTCCTGGAGCAGTCTCATTTGGGGACATCTTCTGTTTGTATAATTAAGTTTTTGTTACAATATATCAATTGTTTAAGTTGTATCTTGTTTCGTTATTCATCTCTTAGTGTACTATCTCATTGCCAGAGTTCTGTGTCTTGTCTTAAATTTTTGTCTCTTGCTAGCAACTGATTTACCAAGAGCTGTTGAATATAAATAATTTGTTTCGGTTTCGGGATAAAATCCTGAAATTCTTAACAACACCAGTTCCGTTATTATGCTTTGTTTCCTTATTCAGTAGTGGCTACCTATTTCTGTTTCAGATAAAATCCTTCTCTCAAGTTTCTTCATTACCTATATATCCCACTTCAAAAACCATGACTTCATTCGCTGATACATCCATGCCCACTTCATCTACTGCTATGTCAGTCAAATGATCCTTCTTTATATGTCTTATGACCTCACAAAAATGTTTGGCTCTCCGTTATCTATCAACGGATGTCATCAGTGATCCTTCCTTCATTCTGAAAGGTATTTTCCTCTTTCTTTTCCCCCATTGACATTTCACTGGTTTCTGATTGCATGGTATTGCCAGCATTATTAGCCTTGTTTTCTCAAGGTCTCACCTACCTCTTCTTGCTCTTCGTTCAACTTCACTATCTTGGGTTGAGTGTCAACTAGTTCTACTTAGCGTTATTCAACTCCTCATGAAATGTTCCTACATGTCAATGTTGCTTCTTTGATGTTCTTTATTGACACAAAGATTTATATCGATTTCCAGGGTTTCTGTCCGGTTACCTAGTGTCCCAACAGACCTGACATACTACAGCCAATGCAGCAAAAACAAAAAGATAGATCATTATCAGTACAGCGAATACTGGAATAAAATACGCATCTAATTATTGGAATCGCTAAAACAAAATCTGTTTGCTTAAATTCCAGGTCGCATTGAACATCACAATTCTGTGACCCAAGTTATTCTCATAATATTTCCCCCGTCACGCAGAACCTCGGAAAAGCAAACAAGGAAAACCAGTCATTACTTATATGGCAAATATGAAATTTTTAGTTTTATAAATAATAAAACCTGTGACTCCCTTTGCAATAAAAGCTATTCTAAGTCGAAATTAATGAGCTGGGTTATGTGATGGATTCATGCATAAGAAAATTATTTATTCGATGGAATGATTTGAAACCTTAAAATAACTTGGAATAATTACCTTTATGCCTGAACAAGACTATGTTGAGCTTGTGAATGCAGTCCTAATTATTCTCCGACGATTGATGCATACTACATTTTGTTTTTGTTTGCCCAGTTAAAAAACTATTTTTATTTTCTATTCAGCAGCAGCTTTGAGAACACTTACTATTCATGGAGAGGGTACAATCACAACGATGCAAGACTGCTGTATAGTACTATTGACCTCAAAGTTTTGTCGCCGAGAATATGTTATAATTGTTAAAAACTAAAGCCCTTTACTTCTGTAATGTGGGCCTGATGCTGTCAGAGAAGTAACAGAGCTTCGCTAATTTCTGTTGATGTATGATAGCTTTTGCAAACATCTCAGAACCCAGTGTTTTCTTAATATCTATCTATAGAATATTCTGTATGATTATTTACAGAAGCAATCTTTAACATTTGATTTTTTGGTCATTAAAATCGCTTAAATGATTTTATAAATGGTTGTACCACAGGTGATTAGTAGTGACCCCAAAAACAATCCTCCCTGTCAGGGTCAGCATCAGTGATCTCTGGGACACTACAGGGATAAGCAGCCTCAACTGCACGAACATATTTCAACGCGTCTTCTGTTACTTCAGCCGAATGGGAAATGTTCCAGATAATTTACTCTGGATAGTCACAAGGGCGTCTGGACAATTAGGTACCGGACTATTTGGCACCGGACAATTCGGTACCAGTCAATTCAGTAACGGAAATCTTTCCAGTGTATTTGGGGTATGAAACAACTATTCTAAGTCAAGTGGTGGTGACCCATTCATTTGGTTATTTCCGGCTCACTGTTAAGTATAGCATTGTTACTCTTGTCAGTTATTTATTTTAACCGAGAGATTTTAAGTGTCAGTTATCAGCCATGAGGTATAGAATGGCCACTTGCAAGATTGTAAATTCGGAAAAAGATTATTTATTGTAGATATTTTCTGTTATTTAATATTAGTAAAGCAAACTATATATTCATTTATTAAGTTCTCCGATGAGAGCTGAAAGTTTCAATTCTCTTCCTCATATTTCAAAAACCTAATGAATTTTGGATAAAGCCTCTAAAAATTAATTGTTTTTATCTCCACAAGACAGAATTACTGAGGGAATTTCAAGCCTCGTCATCTTCCATGAAATGACGAATGTGTTTTTCAGATGGAAAATCAATTGTCATATCCTCAATTTATAAAGAAAGCTAGCATTAACACAGAGAGAGAGAGAGAGAGAGAGAGAGAGAGAGAGAGAGAGAGAGAGAGAGAGAGAGAGAGAGAGAGAGAGAGAGAGAGAGAGAGAGAATTATTTACAAAGCGAGAAGGAAACTACATTTCCACTCCGATAAACAATTCGCATTTCAGTAAAAAGAACCATTTTAAAATGATTCGTCAGCAAAACAAATCGTTCTTTTACCCACAACTCAAAACCCAAAAATGGCTTCCATACAATTACTATGAATATCAAAATTTCTAAATTAACTTCTTAACTGCAGGTGACGTACCTTCATAAGTGGGCACCTCACAATCATTCAGAAAATGGACACAGCCAAAGATAATGTTAATTCATTAACGTCCTTCAGACGAAATCCAAGACTGACAAAATAATCAAATAAAAAACACCATTTTGGTAGATGGTAATAGCTAGCAAAGAGATGGCAAGCATTAAACTGAGAAAATTTAAAGATTACTGAAATATATAAATTTTTATTTGATACCCATTATATATAGAATTCCGTAGCCCACTGGCATCTGAGAAATGGATTAGAAAAAGGCCGAGTGGTTGAAATTGCTGTATAGGGTGAAAGAAAAGATCTCTTGGGAAAAAGTGCGCGAGAACGGAGTCCTTTTTTATTTGGTCCCCTTACCATCAAAATTCGGCCATAATCCTAACAGCTTCTGACTTCCGCATTAGGATGATTTCAGTATCCTACAGATTTGGTCTATTCAGAGGATTATGGTTTACCGGTAGGCGGAGCTAAAAGCAAGCACTGAGAAGTATCCCTAATAACAGGATACAAAATCCGAGAAGGAATATTGAAACAAAACAATAAAGGAAATGAGAAATCATTTCTATATCATCCTCATTTTTTTAAACTGTTACTATCTTCCTTCCTTTTATCGCTTATTTCCAAAACTATTTCTTCTTCACAGTTCCTAAAATATAAATGGAATAATAAGATAAAGAAAATGAGGTGGATTTAACAAATCAAAAGGACATTCCCCGAACGCTGGGATACTCTCAGGAATTATGAAGAAGAAGAAGAAGAAGAGGAAGCCTTACCTACTCTTCATAACATCAATCAGCGCGGAAAGTGAATGAGAACAGTTTTTCTCCATCAAGCGAACATCCGCCATTATTCTCTGTCCAAAAACGCCGAGTGCCCAACGACATTCATAGGAGCCAGAGGAGTGATTTAGGATTGATTCGTTTTCCTAAGAGGCTTCTCCCTGTTTAAAGAGAAAGTTGGGATATGGATACTTTTCCAACAGAGGTAATAATACGCCAGGTGCTCTTGTTTTAATACTAACGTGCAAGATATATGAAGAAATTATGATGTCCGGTAGCGGGAAACGAACCCGTGAACATTATCAGAACAAGGTCTCGTCACCAGACATTATAATTTTTTCATATGTCTTGCACTTGGATCTTAGGTAGTAACAAAAAAGCGCAAAGAATACGATACGTTAAGAGGGCATTGAGGCTATTGCAGTTACATATGCAACTGGTAGAAATGACCAGTAGATTCTGTATGTATATATTATATATATATATATATTATATATATATATATATATATATAATATATATATATATATATATATATATATATGTATATATTAGCCTTTACGGCATTAGTTTAATTAGGGATCGCTTGAAAGGTATTACATCATTACCTAAGGGGAGTAATTGGTGAAATAGTACTCACAGAAAAGTGAAGTGACACTGACCTAGAGTTTTGTATCCAGTCACCCTTTTGAGACAAGAAGCGCTCCGTATTATTCTGAAAATTACAGCAAAAGTGGGAAATCACACGAAAATCACTGGACGCTAATCACTTCTCGAAAACTTTTGGGGATGACAAACTTCTTATTATCGAGTAGCTGTTACAAATAAAAACATACATCGCTTTTCGCTGACCAATCTTTACAGCCCTACAAAAATATCAGCAAATCAGTTCATTTGGTTTTTTAATTCTTATAAACTGTTGAGTGAGAATAACAAATACTAGTTAAAATTTCGGCAAACAACCTTGCTTTTGTTATACTTTGAACATGAAATCCTTCCTAGTATCGGCAACATACCTGGGGTAATACAAGTTCTCATAAACTCTTTTATTTACATGCTTCAAAAAAAGTCTTTGCATAAACAGAAACGAGGAATGTCCTGATCGTTTGATGATTAGCTCTGATTCTGACATTTCAACAGCCATGGAAACAGGATAAACAACGACAGAGGTATTAAAAAAAAACGTTGACAGAGAAAAATCGAAAAGCAAAACTATACCTGCAGCAATCTATATTTCTGAGGTCTAGGAAAAGAATTAACGATACACCTTAATGGCGCCTTCGTGTTAAGCGGGAGAGAGAGAGAGAGAGAGAGAGAGAGAGAGAGAGAGAGAGACGCCTGTTTGAGAGAGCGAAGTGAGAGACGAGAGAGAGGTAGAGAGAGAGAGAGAGAGAGGTGCTTAGTATGTCCTACTAATCCTAAAAAGTTTCGCCTTGCATTCCCCACTACTCAGGAAGGCCAAATTCGCAACTGCGAGATTAAGTGGGATATCTCAGCTCCTTTTGCAGAAGTTCTGGAAATTTGTCATTCTATTCAAGACACGAGTGGGCCACTAAATCTCTCTCTCTCTCTCTCTCTCTCTCTCTCTCTCTCTCTCTCTCTCTCTCTCATATTCGCGTAATCTGATTAGACTTCCATTTCTTATATTTTAAGACAAACTGACTAGAATTTTGGTGTTGTATTAAAAACTGGATAAGCCAAGAAAGATTAACTTTTCTCGACCATGGTGCGTATATTTTTAAATACACACACAGACACACACACACACACACACACACACACACATATATATATATATATATATATATATTATATATATATATATATATATTATATATATAGATATAGATATATATATATAGTATATAGATATATATATATATATATATAAATATATATATATATATATATATATATATATATATATATATATACAGACACACACACACAATATATATATGTGTGTGTGTCTGTGTCTGTGTATTTAAACATATACGCACCATGGTCGAGTAAAGCTAATCTTTCTTGGCTTATCTATTTTTTAATACAACACCAAAATTCTAGTCAGTTTGTCTTAAAATATAAGAAATGGAAGTCTGATCAGATTACGCGAATATATATATATACAGGGTGGGCCAAAAGTAGCCTCACAGTTAAAACAGAATAAAAAATAATTTATTAAACGCATAAAATTTTTCAGACATGAATAAGTGGCATATTTAAGAATGAGTGACATGAAAAGGATAAAAATAAGTAGCATGTATTAATGGCACAGTATTAATTTTCTATTGAAGAGTACTTTGAATGAGAAACAGTTCATGAAGTAACTGTGAGGCTACTTTTGGCCCACCCTGTATATATATATATATATATATATATATATATATATATATATATATATATATATATATATATATATATATATATATACATACATGGTGTTTCGAAATTAGAGCCCCTAACTCTACAGCAAAAACTAAAACTGATATGGACAAAAACAAAAGTAATTCAGAACAGGTATTTATTTAAGTTTCTCTCTGAGTATTTGATATTTTGTGTGGCCTCCATCTGCCTGTACCACAGCCTGCATTCTTGAGGGGTATGACTTCAGCAAATTGCAAAAAAGCTGAGACTCAAACTCCATTTCCCTGAGCACTTCGGTCACCTCTCTTCGCGGGTCGTTGAGGCTTGGTATACCATCATAGTTCACTGTGCGCACTTCAACACGATCCCTCAAGATACTACCAATGTTTTCACACACATTATTAGGATAGGCTCCACTTTGGAGGGGTGCCGATCTTAAAAAATATTTGCCAAAAATACACTAATCAAGACAGGCTAATGAAATTATCAGGCATTATTAGCACTATAATAACGCATATTCTCTGTTAGTTTTATCGTCCTACAGGGATAATAAATGATTTCATGAAAAAAAATGTGAAATTCAGTGTCTCTTGTACAAGGGACACTGGTGGTCGGTGAGGAAACTACAGTCTTGAATAGAAATTCGGTCTGACAGAATGTTGGTATATGCACCTGGAACATGCACATAATGTATTATCAAAATATTCGAACAGTAAATAAGCACGTAATAACAAAAAAAAGAGCAACAACTTCAGCTAAAGCATCGCCGATATATATGCAAATCGCAAATTTTATAGTTTATCTCTCAAAAATTGGTCTATGTCGTTTTCTACGTTTTCTAAGATTAGTTTCATCACAGAAAACAGCTTTAGGGTTATCAGGGGTATCTAAACTAATTTTTCAAGTTTCTTGTCCCAAGAAAAAATCGCTTTTTCGCTTTTTCTCTGGTTTGGTTTTTTTGGGAAGGGGGGTTGGGTATTTCTTTGATTGTCCTAAATAATATAATTTTTAGAAGTTTTAGGCTATCAAGTGACATAATAACTACAAACTCTCAAAAGGTTTTGTCCCTAAATCGAGGTTTGAATTTTTCTGAATATTTCTTCCTAGCTATTATCTCATTTATCTGCGTGGCTTTCGCTGAAGTTGTTGCTCTTTTTTTTGTTAATACGTGCTTATTTACTGTTCTATTTTGATAATACTTTAAGTGCATGTTCCAGGTGGATATACCAATATGTCTACAGACCAAATTTCTATTCAAGAGAGTAGTTTTTTACCGATCACCAAATTTATCCCTTTGTACAACGGGCACCGAATTTCACATTTTTTTTTTCATAAAATCATATATTTTCCCTGTAGGATGATAAAAATCACAGTGAATATGCGTTATTATAGTGCTAATAATGCCTGATAATTTCATTAGCCTGTCTTGATTAGTGTATTTTTGGCAAATATTTTTACGATCGACCCCCATACAAAGTAGGGTAGGACGTTCGGCACCCCTCCAAAGAGGAGCCTACCCTAAGGTCAGGGGAGCTACCTGGAAATTCAGTTGATGAGAAGAAATCGATACCACTGTTTTAAAGCAACTCCTGTGTCTGAAGAGCCTTGAAACATGGTGCCTTATCATGCAAAAATGTGACTTCTTCAACAGATAACACATTTTCAGGATCATCGAGGAAAGGAAATACTCCACCAGTAAGCACAGTTTCTCTGAAGTATTCACCATTCCATGACTGTCCTTTTTCTTGATAATCCACATTAACCAATCATTTGGCTGTGAAACAGAGAAAAATTCCCAAACATTCAGGAAATTTCACAACTTGGCGAATGCGCACGTCATCGCTGATATCATCCAATTTTGCAGCCCAAATGATGTCATTTTTATGATTTGGCTCTCTGACTGCTTAAATGAAGAATTCATCTGATGCGGCAACATGGAGAAAGTCAGCTTCATCCCAATCTTTAAGAAATGAACCACAAAACCGTGCACAGTCTTCTCTCTGTTACCAAGTGATGTTGGGCTTGCTGATAACATGAAATGGCTTGATACCAGATTTTTTCCACTCACGATATACAACACTATAACTTCTCTTCTTTCCCCTTTTTCTTTCTAATTCAAGCACCATTTTACATAAAGACTTTCTTGGTCTACCCACTGCCTCAGCTATGATGCCTTTTGACTCCTGAGAAAGGACTTCAGGCCTTCCAAGATTCTCACTCTTTTTCGCAATGACAGTCATATGGATTTTTGTTCCAGTTTCTTTTAACAAAGGATTCATCTCTTTTAATGTATTTAGCTATCCAGGAACGTGAAATGAAGGATGCACCAGCATCCCTGGCCTCTCTGAAGGTTATAGCTCGGATTCGGTCAATCCATCTGATTTCATCAGAGTCGTTAGCCATGGCTGTATCTAAAATGTAAAATGAAAAATAGCTTAATAGGAACTTAAGATAATGTAATTGGAGATAGGCTATAGCAGAAAACTTCATAACTTTCCATTTGTTCTGTGGAGGGGGGGGCCCTCTAATTTCGAAACACCTGGTATATATATATATATATATATATATATATATATATATATATATATATATATATATATATATATATATATATTATATATATATATATATATATATATATATATATATAGATATATATATTATATAATATATATATAGTATATATCTCGACCCTAAGTCTTTCAATTGGAAAGGAAGACCACTGCCAACTAAGCCACACAAATCATAAAGTCATAAAAGAAGTTGGAAGCTAAGTACCGCTGTGCCTGAGGCTTAATCTGGGAAGGCTAACTGCCTCGCATACTTACCAGCATTCCATGATCCTTTCTGAGTGATATGAAAGAAATATAATAGACGCAATAACAGGTGGAACAGAAATCAATTTCTGACTCACATCAGCCAGCGTCTATCTATCCTTTCAATTCAAAGACTTGGGTTCGATCCTGATGGAAGGAATTTATTTCTGCTCCACCCGTGATGGATTATTTGTGTCATATTCACTCAGAAGGATTACTCGAATAAAACGCTGTCAATTGAATCACTGCTACTTAGGTTCAAACTTCTTTTATGACTTTTGTGGCTTAGCTGGCAGCGGCCTTGCCTTTATATATATATATAATATATATATATATATATATATATATATATATATATATATATATATATATACTAAAATAGGGGATGTTTTCCTTCTAGCTGAGAGAGAGAGAGAGAGAAGAGAGAGAGAGAGAGAGAGATTCGCTCTGAAAATAACATAAAATACAAATGAACTAGATCTTCTTAAGGGAAGTTGTAAAAGCCAGTCAATCTCCAAAATTTGATACCAATCAGAAGTTTACGATAATTTTCCTGACTACCTTTCGGGCCGCCAGTATCACAGAGAGGCAAAAAGTGAATGATGCTCAGTGTATATACCGACAAACATCCCTGTTGACTTATTGACCTGATTCTAATATAAGTTCGCTCCTCACTGGTGTCTTTATCTCTAAACTCTTTTCCACACAAATTACACCTTACATAATATACCTATATTTCTCTTATGATACTCATCTGTCATGTTTGCATTTTAGCCCCATTCCTGATTTTTCTTTTAAAACAAAGCTACATTGCATTTTCCCTCGGCTTCAGTCAGATAATGATCAGATATATCCCCAGCTACTCTCCTTCATCATTACATCTCATCAACTCTACCAGATCATAACCGAATAAACACTTACCCTCACGATTTTCTAAGAATATCAAATAAGCTTCTTTCAAATCAACCACACAATATCTTTCTTTAAGTTTATCGCCTACTTTTGCATTCAGACTACCCAGCATAACTATGCTTTTGTCTTTTTCATAAATCCAGATTCCCCCTAAAACTGCCAATCTAATTTAGGGCTCTCGTACCCCAAAATGATGTTTTTCATGTATTTCTGCTGTTTATTGCAACTGTATATTTCTAAGCACTAACGAACAGTGAAATTACAGATAGGTGTTCTGGTGATAGTCCTGAAATGCCAGATGTACTACTGATGGAGACAATGAAGTAGTATGACAGTTCTGTATCAAGAGCTGCAGTGGAGCTGGAGGAGTCCAAGTGTCTAAAATTCATAGCTGAATGCCTACAAGAGTAAAACTTAGAACTGAAGGGTGACCGAACTGCACAGCTGTGGCTACAATATATGGAGATGGTGGATCTTGTCCGGGATCTATTACGATCTGAAAGAAGAGGAAATTGGTTGCTTCACCTTGATACAGTGAGGAAAATTATGCCATTTCTCGCTTCTGCTGGACACAACCTATATGTCAAATCCTTGATTGTTTACCTGCAGAAAATGGATTGTTTGATGAAGAATCACCCAGAAATCCATAAGCGTTTCATTGAAGATGGCCTCCATGTTGTCCGCAGGTCTGATGAATTCTGGGCTGGACACAACCTGATCTCGTAATCGAACAAACATTGATGCATAGCATGAAAACTACAGGTGTCCTCACCCAAGGATGAGGATTGAGTGAGGTTCAGCGCCTAGTGTGGGTGATGTCAAATCATGTTACATCTGAAGTCAGTTGTGCAATGCAGCAGCTGACAAAAGTGAATTATGAAACCAGTGAGCAACACAAAGACCTACAACACGCGCGTCTCAAAAGGGATGTGTCTAACTCGTTGGAGATTCTGAGCCTACTAGAACTGAAGAGCCCATTCTTTGGAAGTGAAGCTCTGGTTAACATAGTTAATGGTGTTACAGCCAATACATCCGTAAATGTTGACAATGCAAAAGAAATAGGTCATAATATTCTTAAGAAGATGAAAGGAGAAAAGGTTATTGGATTTTCCTTCAAGAAGAAATCTCAGGCAGTTCTCATGGATTCAAAATCGACTCTCAAACTAAGAAATGAGGAAACCATTAAAATAGATCCTCAGTTACTCTTTCAAACGTTGGTGACTGCAGGAACACAAGCTGAACAACTACCTGAGGCTCTAGAGTATGAACTTTGTGGATATCCAGCCGCACTGTTTGAATCAACAAATGTAATTCTATTCTATCTGCAAACAAGCCACAGTTGGCTAAACGGATGTGGAATTTAGCGACTGCCATGGATGGTCCCAAGGACTATGCATTTGTTCTAGATGGAGGTGCCTTGCTACATAGAATACTTTGGGACATTGGCAAAACATATAATACTGTTGCTCATAACTACTCTGACTACATTATGGACAAGTATGGCTCTTCTACAACGGTTGAATTTGACGGATACAGCAACACGCTATCAACCAAAACTCAAGCACGCAGAAGAAGGAATTGCTGACCTGGAAGAAAGGTGACTTGGACTGGGGGGATGGTTCTTAAAGTGAAGAAGACAGAGTTCATATGAAATTGGGTAAACAAGCAGTAATTCATCAACCTCCTAACTGAGAAACTACAGGCATATGGAGTCGAAGTTCATAATGCCCAAGGAGATGCAGATCTGTTGATTGTCCAAACAGCTGTTCCTACATCACAAGAGGTTCCTACTGTAGTTGCTGGG